>NC_056727.1:1103465362-1103617862 GCF_019279795.1 Protopterus annectens
CACATACCCAGTTGTGCTTTTTATCCCTCTTTGCCACCATCATAGGCATGAGTAGGAATCAGATAATGTATATGTGATGCCCGTGCCCTAGCCCAGCAATCAAGGAGCCTCAATCTTCACCACCAACACCAGAGAGGGCGTCTCTTATAAGAGGAAAAGATAACAAATACACACAGTAAAGTGCAATTTCCCTTAAGAGCACACAAAGATCACAGTCAGTCTGGGGCTGGTCACTCCCTTGCTCCCCAGGTCCCCAATAAGACTCCTCACTTGCAGAGATATAGGGTCCAGATCTCAGCCTAGCTGGCAAGCTAAAATCTCCAGTACCCTCTCTGTCCAACCAGTGCTTCATGACCCTGTCCAAGTACACACACACACATACACCCATTTTTTATAAGTATTTATACAACTTCACAGATAGTCCTGGGAAACACTGACACAGATGTTCCAGCTGTGCCCCTATGCCCAGACTACATGGTAGTAATTACTGCCACCACCAGCTAATAATTATCCACTACCCAAAGACCCTTAAAAGTGTGTCCAATTATTACTGTGCAATATTATTATCCAATTGATAAGTGTGACTAAGTCAAGGCTTATTAGAGTGGCCTTGTACAATAAACTCTATAAATATGCAATGTTATCTAAAGCTCAACATATCACTACACAAACCAACCACAAGTAAAAGGTTTTTAAAATATTTAATAATAAATACTAAAAACACAAGACAATACTACTACACCACAGTGCCATTCAAGAGTTCAGAGATCACACAGAAACTTAAAATAATTCAGTAGTACAGTTCTGACATAACAGAAAAACACTTAGTCTAATCTTTATAGTCCTAGCTATTTCTACAAGAAAACATACTTCAAAGATAACTTATGTAAGACAACAGGCAGTGCTGAGGTTGGATATCAAGACAAAAATGCTCAATCATTTCTGGTTCTCACTGTTTAAATTGAAGCTGTTATTCTGCTAAAACATTAGATCATATTTTTACACTTCTTGGAGTTCCTAGGCTGACACATTAACTACATTTACATTCTTAACATCACCCTTTTGTTATCTTGCAGCTGGTCAGGAACAGAGCAATAAAAATACACTTGCATGTTTAAGTCTAGCAATTTAACTCTTGGTAAAAACAATAGAATTTCTTCATCTAGACTATTCAGCACCACTGTTCCATTGAAAGGGTCACCACATGCTTTTACTGGGTCAGTAGAGAACACTATTGCCACATTTTTGTAACAGCATTTTTTTACATTTAAAACAACACGCCTATAGTTTACATTTATATTTACAAATGATAGAATTATCTATAAAATTCTGTCTGGCTAGGCTGGCAGCCTTCACCCATCTCTACCCAATCTTCACAGTATATACTGTACAGATCTTACAGAGCAGACCATCAAATTACAGGTCCTCCAGGAGAAAGTTCAGAAAATGCTTTTTCATTTGCTTGAACACATCTAGATGACTGTGAAATTGACAAAATGTTTAGGCTAATAATAGCCCACAACATATTGATATAAGTTTGCCAGCACTGCAGCTATTTCTTCTATTCATTTTCTGAGTGTCTTCACCTTGTCTCAGCTAAACTAACAGAAATGCAATGTCATGACCATTACTTTGCATTGTTTTTATCTATAATATAGATGATTAGCACTGCGGAACACTAAACAGATGACAAAGAGTGTGCTATTATTAAAAGAATATCAATGCTGTTAAGGTTATTCTCATAGTTTTCAAGGTGCTTCTATATTTTTTTCTTAAGTTTAGTCTGCTTGATCCACCCACTTCAGGGTAACAAAACTCTTGAGTATTGCTTGTTGCTGTACTCAGACTAATCATTAACACTTGCAAGCCATTAGCAGCTAACAATTGTCATTGATCCTCCCTGCAGTCCCAGAGATTTTGCATGCAATCGTGTAGCTACTTACACAATGTTTACCTCCCCTATACCGAGTGAGAATTTTGGAATTCAGAAAAACTAATGATTTAACACCTGATTTGCATCTTCTCAGGGCTCAGAGGGCTGAACCTACACTATATAAAGGTGATGGTGTAGCTATGGATGTGGAAGCAGCAAAGACTGTTTTGAGAAAGATAGACTGTTATTGGTATTTACTGGAGGAGAGTTTTCTACAAATTACTGCATTTTTTTCATAAGCTATATTTATCCTTTTCATAAACCATTTACATGTTTATATCTGGAATTAATTTCACTATGCACCACCATATTTTTTTCTGCATGCATTGTTTTTTACAGTGAAGGTATGTCAGATCTTGCTCTGCTTTCAAAGTTTGTTAATGAATGGTATGGTTATATCACAGTATTGTGTTACCATTTGATCTTGGAACGTCCCCATTTAGTACAGGCAAATATATTTTGTTTATTATCAAGTCAAGTAGTTGTACATGTGTAGTGGGGAAACCGCTGCAACAGTGGAGAGACCTAGGAATATTGCTTGGCATTTCTACTTTGAATTATTGCATATTTATTGATAATGCTGTCATCCAGTAGTTAGTTACACAACTGATGTCTCATTACAGAAATGTTAACAGAATGATTGTAATGCTAATGCATTACATTTTTTAGGTGGAGGGGTCCCTTAGCTTTTAAGTTATTCTAAATGAGCATTGTGTTGTGTTGATGATGGGTGCACCTAATTTATTTAGAGATAATAATTTCTGTATGAGCTACAAATGTGTTTTTTTCTTTTTTCTTTTTCATGTCATAAATAATTATGGCACCCAGACCATCTGTTCCACATAAGCCACCATTCAGTGATACAGAGAACAAGGTCATGGCTGAAGCCTTACAGCCGCATGGATTATTCCTGCTTGACAGAGGCAGAAGTGATATGTCTGCCAGCAAAAGCATATGGTAGCAGGTGGTTGCTGACATTAATGCAGCAAGCAGCCATTCTGGAAACTATAATCAGATGTGGCATTGTGCCACTGATATGATTACAGTAGCCCACATATAGGACTCAGTGCACACTGAGAAGTACTTGATGAAGCAGGCATTATGGGGGAACTGCAAGGCATGCAAGTATATATGCATGTCATACTAAGACTTAACTGAGAGAGGATAATGATGTGATGTTTTAACAGGCACTGTAGAGAAGGCACTGAAACACATTTGTGCACAGACAGTACTTACTTACACAGTGCTATACAAAATAAGACACTTTCCTACATGTAGTGCCAGATGTGATAAAAGTCACCAGGGTATGAATATGTGGATATTGACCAAGTCACGTGCCCATTGGCAGAAAATGTTCCACATTCTCAGTCATAATGGCTAATACAGAAAAGCACTGGCATTGTCTCCATGCTATGAGTCAGTAGAGTCGATTCATCATGATAGACACTCTTCCTTTACAGCAGTACTGGTTATCAGTCAGACAGCTTTTACAAAATGACAATGCATTTTTATCATACCACCACTTGCAGAAAGCACTACTCATGAATATACACCAGGAATATTTCCTATAAATCGACAATCTGAGAAATACAGATACTCATCTTAGGGGTTAGAAACATGTAGGTTAATTAAGAAATGCGGCATATTTGCTGCACATGATAACAGATGTTTTTATGTAGACAATGGAATAATGCTGCAGTTTCACATAAGTGACAGAATACAAGATGCTTCAATGCCCAGATGACATGGCTGCTAACAAAAGTAGACAACTGCACATACATAACAGATGATTTGTATCATATGTACATGTTGGTTCCACTGCAGCCATTCATTTATAATAACAGCACCTTAGCCTGGCTTGGTTAATTCACACAGTTCTGTTTTCTGTGGGTAATTACATTTCTTCAAACATATACAGCACATTAATGAAATGGTTATGCTGCAATGCAGCACAGACTCTAGTTCCAAAGGGAATATGAAAGTGGCACAGCAGTAATAAATAGGTATGACCTTGCACTATACTCGTGTTAAGTGAGTGCCTACTACACTGACAATTTGTATGGTTGCTCTACCATTGCAGAGACAAAGTGCAATGATGAAGGTGCTCATAAGAAGGCAGAGACCACTTGTAGCTTGGTAATCCATGCACTGTGTGAAGGGATCTGGTTTGCATTCACAAGCTTCCTTAACAGCGAGCTTGTGCAGTTGTCTTGACAAAATACTGGTTAATCGTTTATACCCATTGTCATGCTATTACACATAAACAATTCTGGTTCTTGTTTCTTCCCTCAACAACACTACTATGTTGTTTTTTTTTTCATTCCTCAGGTGATCTCAAGTTATCTAACACCTATAACTGTTACGATGCATGCCATTTCTTAGCCATTGCATCACTGTTTCTGATATTAATGCTGAAAAGGAAGTATGGGAGTGTTTTAGTATGTACTTGTGAGAGTGTCCATGTGTGTGTGTGTGTGTGTGTGTGTGTGTGTGTGTGTGTGTGTGTGTGTGTGTGTGTGTGTGCGTGTGTGCGTGTGTGTGTGTGTGTGTGTGTGTGTGTGTGTGTGTGTGTGTGTGTGTGTGTGTGTACACACACCATACCTCTCAACCTGTTAGATCAAAAAATCTGGACAACGCCTCACAAAATGGGAGGACAGAGGCCCAAAAAATAGGGACAGATTTTAAATATTGCTTTTATAAATGTAGAAGTTGCTGGAATAACATAATTTGTCTTAGCATGCATTTTTCTGAAGGATATGGACTCTGAAACACAAATGTATGTCATTATTTAGCGACTTCAGTCCTCAGAGCATCCCAGTGATTTGCCAGAAAATTACAAATTTTGTGAGGAACAGACCAAAAAATGTAAGGCAAAAATCTGGACATTCTGCAAAAATCTGTACAGTTGAGAGGTACGCAAGGTCGCACATATGAAGCATCTATCTATACTCCTCTCTTTATTTTACAGCAATGTGTATTTTCCATTTTCACATTCAGGTATATTCTCTTTCGTTACTTACAAATGGGTTTCAGTAATAAATTAATCAATTATCATTTTTGATTTACTGTTTGTCTGATATTAAACTTAGCAAAAGATCTGAAACAGAAAAGACATGATAATATTTCATCTGCATTCAAAACTGCAACTTGCTCTTTTTGTCAAAGAACAAGATATGTTGCCATTTTCATTGCTCATCAGATATTCTCTTGCACTGATAACCACTGTATTTACTCTGCGTGTAACTTTCTGATTGCAGTTCCATATCCAACCTATAATCTGTTTTGTGTCATACACAGTAAAATGCAATTAGCATTTTATTAAACATGTATCATGTTTTCCATTTATTTTTTCACCCCTATAGCAGCTGAAGGAGTATACAACGTCTTTTTTGCATTCCTAATCTTTAAGCATATTAAACTGAATTTCAAAAAGCAGCAAGCATGCAACCATAAAACATCATTTATCGATGTGCTGGAAAAATATAACATTTTAATTGAATTTTCTTGTCTTCCAGTAATTTCAGCTACATGCTTGGCAAAGGTTTACAGAACCAGTAATGTATTTGTTTCTTTAAATAGTCTAGAAGGGTGCTTTAGAATCCAGATGGCAGTGATGAATCGCATACTAATTAATATGCGTGAGCATGCGAACATGAAGTTTTCAAAACCTTAATATTCACTTAAGATTAACTGGATGTATTCTGACATGCCTCAATACTAAAAAATCAAATAAGACCTTGAGAATCTAGAACATGAGTACAGTTTTCAAGGATGAAAGGAACACCATTTTGAACATGCATCCTCTGCGCAGCTCTTAGCAGCAAAGAAAAATATCTTGCACTGGGAATTTTTGAAAGCAAAGATTAACTTACTTTTCTAAAGTGAAACCAGACTGTTAGAAGCCTTAAAAAAAGCTGTAAATTGTTCAGATATGCTAGTAGTAAGTTCCTTTCCACTTATCTACTCACATTCCCTCGGGTTCTCAATAGAGTAAATCGTTGCGAGTGTCCTGAAAGATACAGTCTATGAATGCATACTGAAGTAGCAGCCACTATTCTAAGTCAAACATGTAGATCAGCTATTGTATTTTAAGTAACATTACTTAGGAATCCTGATTAGAATAAAAAAATATATATATTTGTGTCAATTTACTTTCTAAAGATAAACTGGAGTAAATCCTTTCCAATATTTCTGCAAAAGTGAGACATTTAAGTATATTAACTTCCACTTTCAATTACTATGAATACTGAAGAAAGAAAATGGTCTTTCCAGAGCAACTCCGTGTTGAAAGACTTAAATCAGAGCTCCCACTGCATTTGAAAGTGAAACTTGAGTAGTGATTAGGTATAGAGTAGTTACAACAACACAGGATAATAGAATAACTGTTCAAGCCTCAGTTATGGCTTTAACACATTTATTATGCAAGAAGATAAATTCACAATTGTATTAATTCATATTCGCAATATGATAGAAGTGCATGTCAGAATTAATGAAATGAGATGTAGAACTCTGACGGATGTGAAGAGAGACTTGTTGTGACTTTACAGGCATGTTACGATTGCAGGTAAGACACTAGTCCTGATGGAATCTTTCCTTCACCTTAATGATGTCTAGATACAATAAAAAGTTAATTGACTTCATTAAATGGTTAATTAAAATCTGCTGCCATGGTGTCATGGTTTCCAGTATGTGTCAGCATGGGATGAGATGAACAACAGTTTAGGCTTGGAGGCTGGTGACTTCAAATCAAAGGGGGGCTGCAGGAGATAGCTGAATGGGTGGGGTCAATGGGAAGGGGTGCGGACAACTAGAAAGGGGAGGAGCTATGCTCAAAACCACAAAAACTAAACTTTAATTAAATATGCTGCCCTGGGTGTCAAACCCTCATTATGAGAGTCCAATCAAGACAAATGAAGTGTAAAAGAATAAAAATATTTCAATGCATTGGCTGCTTGACAGCTTACTTAATATATAGATGGAAACAAAAAGGTTGTGAGGCATGAAAAAATAAATCACTTTTTAAATACATTACTGGAATGCCAGTCAAAATCAAGTATAAGAAAAACATGCAGCACTCAACTCAAACCACTTCTCCTTGCACTGCAGTTCTAATTATAATTTATATTCAGCTTTATTAAAGTACCAAGTAACATGCTGAAAGTAGCAATCTGTGTGATGCCCCCACTTGTAAAAATGTTTCTTATCCAAAAAAGAACTGCTGCCTGACAACTATCTACTTGTTTCATGGGGAAAACATAATCAAAGTAAAAAATGAAAAGCAAACAAGCTCAAGATACATTGCTTAAAGGATTACTGTACAGGTTATGGACCACACACGAATGGCATTCTGTTTAGTTTACGGGTAAAGCCCTCAGAGATCACTGGAGGTCTCCAACAAGTGTAATGAGCTTCTTAAAATAATGTAATCCTGTCCTTTATTACAAATACTGTCATATGCATTTCAATACCCAACGTTTATACATTATCTAATTAAGTATTCTCTGCATGGCAACAACAGAAAGGCTTCATTGTTGGCAATTCTTTAACACTATGCTTATTAAAGCTTACTTGCATGTTATGATCTCAGACAAGTTTACCTGATAGTCATTAAAGCATTGCTTCTTAAAACACAGAGCAACAGGCACTTTGAGTAATAAGCATAAATCAACAGTACAAAAATATGACAGAAACCAGACCATTCTGCAAAATCAAGAACAGATGAAAAGCCACTGTAGTACTTGTGTCTACCTTGAATGGGGGGATCCCCTGCACATTTACACTGCATGGGGGGATACCCTGCACATTTACATTGCACAACTGCTCCTTGCCTTGCTTGGACACATCCAGAGTCACTACATGGGGGAGTGGGGTGCAACAAGTATGTCACAATTTGAAATATCTCTGGCTGACTGATGGCCCTGACACATTTTTCATACCTCACCCTCAGAGCAAAGCCGTACATAGAAGTGGGACAACTTCCCAAAAATAAGGACAATTTTTAAATATTGCTCTTATAAACTTAGAAAGATACTAGAATAGTAGGTCTTGCATTAGTATGAATTTTCTGAAGGATATGAAATCTGAAACTCAAATGTCTGTCATTTTCTAACTTCAGTCTTTAATGATTTACCAAATAAACTGTTCCTGATGTAAAGGCCAACTCAAGAACCACAGCTCGAACAGTGAGAAGTAGTAAAAAAAAAAAATTCTTTGGGATACATTGGGAAGACCAAAAGGAAGTTTAAAACCAGAATCTACGAACACTTATATAAGATAAAAAGGAAAGATAATATTAATGCTCTTAGTAAACACATCATGGAGAAAGGTCCTACACATACTTTTGTATTTACTATTATTGATCAAACTGATGTTTCTATTAGTGGAGGAAACTGGAAAGCACATTTAGCAATGCTGGAAAGTAAGTGGCAGATATTATGTGATGCCACAACTAGCCCTGAACTTAATGATTGTATAAGTATTAAACCTTTTTTATTGTTGGATTGATTCACATATTTACACTCTTTTATATATAACCTTATATATTAACTTATATATTTATTAATTTATATATTTATCTACATATATATATATATATTTATTTATTAGGATTTATATTTTGAGTGTAAAAAAAGTTTTGCTTGTGGCCTTTTTAGCATTCTTGCATTTATTAAATTATTATACTCTTTTTGCATTTATTAATTTATTACACTCTCGTTGAGTGGGTTTCATATGTCCAGCTCGTATTTTATATATTTCATCATCATGTAATTTCAATTTTTGTTTATGCATTGCTTTTATTAATTAACGTTTTTTTAACAATATCTTAATATACTGTGTATGATGACACATATATCATTTATAGTATACATTAAGTGTATTGAGGTTATGTCTATGGCTCTTTAAGAGAAACATCAATTCTGGCACCAATTTGTTTTTAAATGGGTCAATTATAGTTGCATTCTTGGTTCTGAGGAAGTCTGCTGATTCGCAGATGAAAGCGCTAAACCTTTGTTACTTGTAGGAGCTCTGTGGATATTCGTTTATTAAAAGACATTTTTTTTTTTACTACTTCTCACTGTTCGAGCTGTGGTTCTTGAGTTGGCCTTTACATCAGGAACAGCTTATTTGGTTGCTACTTTTGTTGGATTATTTAATGATTTACCACTAATTTGCCAAAATAACAATTTTATGAAAAATGGACCAAAATGTGATGCAAAAATATAAAATAGCCACACAATACAGCTGGGAACCTGTCAAAGAAAGGACGCATTTTAATAATAGTACTGCTAACTTGAGCAGCTGACAAAATAAAAGAATCTACATGCATTTCTGAAATATAAGTAATCTATAACTCTGATTATTACAGTTATTTCTAAATTGTAAACCCTCCATGTTTTCTTCCAAAATTGCTATTTTGCGGAGGGATTATCAGGGGAATAGCAACATTTTAGCCAAATTTGTGGACAGTTGAGAGGTTTGGCTATGTCTAATTCTATAAAGCAATTTATTTGCATGTACCTCTCAACCTGTTAATGCAATAAATCTGGACAAGGCCAAATATATTGGGGGAACATAAACAGTACTAAAAATTGCTCTTGTATAAACTGAGACAGTTGATAGAACAGGTCTTACTTCAGCATGCATTTTTCTGAAGGTTATGAAGTCTGAAACTTAGTGTCATTATTCAGTGACTTAATTCCTAAATGATTTTCCAGAAAACCACAAATATTATGAGGAACAAACCAAAAATAAGAAGCAAAAATCTATTAATTCTGTGAAAATCTGGACAGTTGGGAGGTATAGTTCAGCTGGGGCTGTCTTTGCCACCCTTCCTCCTTACATTATCATGGTTGAATGGAGCCCTCCCCCATGCAGCCATTCCAATGATCCATTACTTGGCTATTTCACTCCATTTACCATAAACACTAATGTGCATACTGCTTTACGTCTATGATGATCTGGATTTCATTTGAAAGTTTTATTTTGCATTTTACAGCACAAACACTAAGACATCTGCTAAGCAAAGCAACACAGTCTCACAATGAAAACAGGCTTAGCATTAAAAACTTATCTGCCCTTGAAACACACATTCAATGAAACAGCATTGAAACCCACATTCAAAGAAAATACATTTTGCCAGTGGCAGATAAAGATTAACTTTGGGCTGTTTTCAATTCATAGGCCCCTTGCACATGAAACATACATGTGCTCTTTGATTCACCTTCCTGATTCTACTAAATTATATTCCTTGTACAATACAGTACAGTTGTTAGACGACATTTTAAATTTATTGTTTTGAACATTTTTCCAGTAAACAATGAAACAAAATGCATGCACCAATGACAAAACTACCCAATTCAGAACATTTCCATCATAAAAGTCTACTCAACCTTCTACAGTCCACCAGTATCAGTAAATATGCACAATTTCTGAAGTAGTAAAAGTCATCTAAATAATTCCACATTAAAGAAATCTGTAACAATGAAGAGGTTGCTGCTAGCAACCAAATTTATATGTCACTGTTTATTAATCTACAAATAAAGTGCCTGTTGCCCTTGAGGAATAAATTACCTATGTTACATGCATTAAAAAAAAATAAACTAGTAATATCGCAATAGGGACTGTATGGCAAACTAATAACAGGTCATAGTTACTACGCTAGATATCTTTGCCAAAAAGGAGTGCAGCATCCACCCACTTTACAACACAGTACAGTATCAGCAATGCGTTGATCTACCGTGGGAGCAGAACCCACAGCCTTCTGCATCAAAAGCAAGTACACTACCTGTTGTGCTACTAATGCAAGCAGACACAGAATAAGCAGCACTAAAGTTTTGTTCCCCTGCAGCCCTCAGCTCCTTGTAAAATCTACTCGACACGCAGTTGTATCTCTGAACTTTGCAAAACAAGAAATCTGGAAAAAGCCGAAATTTATGGGGGGGGGGGGGCAACCAGGGACACATTTTAAACATTGCTTGTATAATGTTGGAAAGTTGCTAGAATAAAATGCTGTGTTACCACCATACATTTCACTGCCACGTCTTTAACCCAGGGGACCCTGTGCAAAACAGTCAGATAAACATACCACTATGCCAAATCAGCTGTTTTGTAAAAGAGAGGAAGACAAACTTAAATGGCTACCATTTAGTGAATTCAGTTCTCAGCATAGCTGTCAACTTCTTGGCACAAAACACCTGAACAAAGCCAATAATGGGGGGAATACAGCCCCCACACATATTCAGTGAATTCAGTTCTCACTATAGCTCTCAACCTCTTAGCAAAAAACATGAGGACAAATCCAGTAATGGGGGGGATACAGCCCCCAAACATTCAATGAATACAGTTCTCACCATAGATAACTCTGAAGCACAAATACCTGGACAAAGCCAATAATGGGGGAATACAGTCCCAAAAATAGTGACACATTTCAAATATCCATGTTATAAACTTAGACAACTGCTAGAACAATTTTGTGTTACCATGTACTTTCTGAAGAATATGAAGTCTGAAATTCAAATGCCTGTTATTTTTTAAACATTTAACCAGTAAACTAGTCTGACTTGGAACAAAAGAATTCTCAGCAGAGCAGAGAGAAATGCCAATCTCATCTTTGCAAGATGAGAACATGCAGACACCACACAGAAGGCACCCCAGCCAAGAATCAAACCAGAGAATCTCTAGCTGTTAGGCAACAATGCTACCAGTGCACCACTACACTACAGACTTTGCAAGGAAAAATGTAGATACAGAAACCACCGATTTTATGAGGAACAGAACAAATATAAGGCAAAAATCTGCAAGTTTTTTTTAGAAATGGTGGTGGATAGAGAATTCAGGTCCTTGCCACCTGCATCCAAAGTACAGGGCTCAAACCATTTTCTCTCTCTAGCCACCAGTATATAGTAACTGGGGCATTTTACACACCACACCACACACACACACGGCTCACCCAGCAACCTGCAGTAATCCAAGCAGCAAAACCATCCAGTGACCAAACACCTAAATCCAGCCAAAGTATCCAAGCAGCAAAACTTGAGCAATCCAGCGACCTGTAATCCAAGCAGCAAAATCATCCAGCGACCAAACACCTAAATCCAGCCAAAGTATCCAAGCAGCAAAACTTGAGCAATCCAGCGACCTGAAGCAGCAAAAACCACCCACGACACGGAGCAATCCATGCAGCAAAACCATCCAGTGACCAAACACCTAAATCCAGTGACCTGAAGCAGCAAAAACCACCTGCGACACGGAGCAATCCAGCCAGCGACCAAAACCTGCTACACCTACCTCCTGAATGAGGACACTCAATGAAACTCCCACGAGAGCAGCTCACCTCTCTCAATCCTGATTGGATCTGCCTGCAGCCGAAGCAGTCCGGACCTCCTCTTCTGTGCGGTCGTCCCCGCACTGATTCCTGGGTATATTTGCAGCAATGATTGCTGGGTACCTGTCTATCTCTATCCGGACTGCTGATAAAGGCAGTCTGGACTCGTGCTTTTTTTTTCTGTTTGTTTTTTAGTTTTAAAGATTTTTCTTTTTTTTTTCTAGGTGGGAGGGCTGCAGTCCGGCAGTCCGATACCACGAGCCGCCCCTGAGTTTAGCTTGCTGCATTAAGGATGTTCTGTACTTCATGTTACAGGGCATATGCATGCTGCTTAAAGTCCTTGGTGTCCCCATAGCAATACCAGATCATGGACAAATGGGGCCCTAGACAGGGGAGTGGACCACTTCTCAGTCATTCTGGTATCCCATTACTTCTCCCTCCTCCATTACTATAAACACTACATAAAACTGTCAGTGTGCATACTATTTCCTTCCTTAGTTTTGAAATGGCAAGATTTGGATTTAATTTAAATATCCTTTCTTGACCAGGTTAGTCCCAATAGACTAGTAGCTTCTTTTCAGGAGACACCTTTGGTGTATTTATACTATTAGGGGAAATTTGGCCAAGCCATCGGTGAGCTTTCCCCTATTCTTTTCAATAGCTCAGGTGAATATAAACAATGTAACAACATCTACCATTAACACAGGCAGATGGGCCTTCATTTACATCTCATCCAAAGGAGATGGTGAAACATTAAGCTGTGTAAGAGCTATCTTTCTTTCTTAAAGTACACTGCAGTACCAGCAATATATCTATGTTGTGTGAGAGTAGAACACACCACCTTCTGCTCCAAAGACAAGCATGCTACCCATTGTGTGATGAGCACTGTTTTGAAACTTGCACCACAAACACTGATGGCCATTTGAAGATTCCACTTGTATTTTTTAATCTGCGTTATGTTGCTGTTCTAAGAAGTGACAGTGTATCTAGTTCAATTGCAAAGCTAGTAATCAGTCATTTTACATTAAGAGATTATAAATCTGCACTCTTGTGGCAGGATAGGGCTGATTTCACTAATCTGGAATTTACTGGTACAGAATTTATTGTGTGCTTATCTGATTGGCATGTGGGATTAGGTAGTCTTAAACTTGCCTTTTTTTTTTTTTTTCTAAGCATATGTAAGCCTCATGTTTGCACAAGCCTTGGCTCATTTACCTTACAAAAAAACAAGACTGGATAAAGGGAGGGTTACAGTTAGCTGCCTTTCAGGGGTCAGAATCCAGCAGATCACACATGCACTCAGGTCACTCACCACTAAGTTCCAGTATGGCTCTGTCATAGTCCATGTGGCAGTGAATGACTTGAGGTGCACCTCCTTGGACTATATGAAGAGAGACGTGATTGAACTCTCAGAATATGTCTCACAGGCAGGTATGAACCTAAAACTGAGCAGCATTCTGCTATTTCCAAGAATGATGCCACAAGACAGACAGAAAATGATTGACTTTAACAATTGGCTTAGCTAATGGTGTCATTCCGTAGGGATACAATATTTGTCAGCCTGGGAGGACATGGTCAGCAGACCACGCTGCTTTGCCAGTTATGGTCTCCACCTGTCTCCTCTAGGTTTTCAGATATTGGCTAAAACATTGTCTACCCCTATTCATCAAGTTTTAGGCATTGCCAAACAGACAAACCTTCAAAAATAACAAATGATACACGGGACAAGCTAAAGGTGTTGCTGCTCAATACTAGGAGTCCCAACTGGAAACTACACTCCCTGGAAGCTCTCCTCACTCTGGAGAATGTTGACAGCCGTGCAGTTACAGAAACATGGTTTAAAACCACAGAAACCACTCCAGCTGTGCATGGCTGTAATGCCTGTCACACATTCCATTCACCCACTTAACATGAGATAATTAAAGGATGATGTGCATCTGTCTAAATAAAGAATACTCTCACCTCATGATTGGTCAAACAATATGACATGCTAGAGCTACTCCATGTCCCACTATCTATTGTAAATACAAACTACCAAATTCTTACTAGCTACAGATTGCCCTCCATGAACCAAGATACTCACACATCATACCCAGAGCTACCTGAATTACTTAGCATCCTGTCCAATACTATATTCACGCCTGATTTAATTACCCATCTATTGACTGGGAAGCCTACACAACTACTAACACACAGGACCAAAGATGTTACCAGATTCAGTCCCCTGCCTATGATATGAAGCTCCCTCCAGACCTCTGTTTTGACTGCATGTGCTACAGAAGATATCAATAGAGGTTGCTACAAATAACTAAAAACAATGTGTGCAGTAAGACAGGAGTTACAAATATAATATGAACAACTAGATTTAGTCAGAATGCTGAAAATAAACTACTCTACCCAACAGAGAGCAGTACAATATCAATGCTTCATTGACAAGGACACTGTTTCCACTGTGTAGTAAACAATCTGTCCCAGAATGGAACTGCAGTCTATCTGTGTAGGTATGCTATACCAGCCAGTAATCAATGCACTTGCCACAGGACCACTGACTTCATGGCATGCCCCAAATAACATTTTCACTGCAATGCAATCACAACCTGAGATGATATATCATTGTCCAACAGAAAAATAGAAAATAATAGATGCAATGATTTTTGCATAACATCATTACATTTAAATAATGATTCCTTTTCAGGAACTGGACAAAAAGCTATGCAACTCTACAGATTAATGACATGGAAGAACCACAAGTGTCACAGTGGAAGTCTTAACACGTCTGACACTCCACCTATGATAACTTATTAGATCAGATGCATGTGTTGTATAAAATCATTCTGAGATAAAAGGGATGGGAGATGACTCTCCCACTGTAAATGTACACATCATAACTGTGATAGATGCCATTCATGCATTTCAGTGCAAGGCCACAAAATGCTAACAGTCACTGACTGTGAATTTTGGTCATCTGAGCATTTGACTACAGAAAATATGATGTGGTAGAGAATGACTGCACCATGGTAGCAGTGTCACCACAGTTGTGAGATATGTCGGTATGTCAATGTCTTACATCATGTTATTGCTGCAAGGGATATGTGTACATGTAATTGCTGAACTAAAGCAACAACATAGATAATGTTGTCTTGTTTCTTTGTAATGGCTGGATTTGAACTAACTACCTAAGATCACATGCTGCAGATTAATGCCTGAATTTCAAGCACCACATGACATATTGTGGTATAACTGGGACAGTGCACAGTTGAATGGATAATGTCACCACAGTTTACTAGCTGGATGTTTATGCTAAAAAGTGGTTGAAGTGCACAATAACACTGAACAGCTACACACCATATATGCATTTGAAGATTAATCTACACAGTATGAAGGTGAAAGACCACTCACAGCTGGCTTCAAACATCCTACATATGTAGTTACACAATATACATAGACCAGCATCAAATTCCTGCATTCCAATTGCACTACAACTGTGAGATACTGCAGTTATGATATCATTATATCATTGTGCAGCCAAAAAATTATTTTCCCTGTGGATGCCAGGATTTTCTTGTGTAAAACTGCACCACTGTAAATCCATCTTGTAAGTGGAATTGTATATTAATGTGGTTGTGAAGTGCCCAATGGTATATGACAGTAATCACAGTCATGCTATCTAAGCAGGGATGGACTTGAAACACCTGCTTATCTAGTTACCCAGTCTGTACAGCACATTATCAGCAGGCAGCACCACAGGAGAATACTGAGTACAAGTGAGGCATACAGCATCTATGAAGGGATGACATTAGCAGTGTACTGCCGAGAAGATGTGCCTGGTAAAAATAACTTTTACAGCCATCTGAGGTTGTGAATGTTACGACTGCAAATGTATGTAAACCAATCCTGAATTAATTTACAGTTACACACATACCTGTAGAAGCTAAGCATTGCTGTATTCAAACCTCATACCTATCTATTGACACGCTGTAGAGAATAGTGTAAAAAATACAAGCTACACAGGAGAAGTCTGCCAAAATGTGACAGTTCACTCTAGAACAAAGTACCTCATCAGTGTATTGCACCAATAGCCAGAGAATATATTTCTGTAATCATGTGCTCTTATTGCTGCCCCCAACCCATCCATCATTTGAAAAATTGAAATGCCCCCCCACCCCACACACACACACAGCACTTGACAAATGTTTGCATCACTTTCCCTCAAAAACTTAAATTAATATTTTGTTCAGTCTATGAAACTCTTATTGCAAGTATTAATTTAGACAGTTGTGGATACAGTATGGCCTACAAAAACATGGTTTCTCTAAGAAACATATAAAAAATTCTACTCAATAGATAAAATATCTAGCAGTTAAAATGTTTCTAAATAATAAAAGTTGATTGTGTATATGTGTGTTGCAGGACATGCTCCCCTAATGCTAACCATCCCCACTCAAACGCACACACAAGTCCCCTGTATTGGGGCTTGAACTTCCTACCTATCTAATTACACAGCATAGAGAGCACAGTATTAGCTGCAAGCCTCACAGGAAAATTCAGACTGTTAAGGGGAGAGATTGTACACTTTTATCAGGATGACCTCATCAATGTATTTCAGAGAGGTTGTTTTTGTAGAAAGTGGAATAAGGGAATCTGTGTGCAGAGTAAAATGCATTCTCTCTGGAAGTGGATACAGCAACAAGCATAACACACACACACACACACACACACACACACACACACACACACACACACACACACACACACACACACACACACACACACACAAAATTTTCTCATGCCAAGCCTTAAGCTTTGTGTTTATCTAGTTATAAAATGTAGATAGCATAATACTAGATGCAAGTGCAACATGAGAAGTCTAAATTTTAAGGAGAGAGAGTGTATTTTATTTTTTGTCAGGATGACCTCATCAGTGTGTTTCTGAGGGGATGTTTCTGTTCAAATTGGGATAAGGGAGCTGTGTGCAGAGTTAAATGCATTCTTCTCACAGAAAGTGAATACCACAACAAGCACTGCACATACACAGAAGTTTCCCATGTTGAGCATTGAACCTCCTGCCTGTCTAATTACACAATCTAAAAAAATGGTAGTAATAGTCACAACCTCCACAGGAGAAGGCTAACTCTTAAAACAAGAGAGTATATTTTGGCCACAAAGACCTCATTAGTGTGTTTTATAGAGGATGTTTCTGTGAAAAGTGGGATAAGGGAGCTGCATGATCATTGTGTTTCAGGGAGGATGTTTCTGTAAATAAATAAACAGAGGTAATCCAGAGGGTCAAGTGAAATCTGGTAACCCACCTATGACCCAGAGGGTGACAGAACTAAGAAGAAACAGAGTATGAAGGATATGTCCAATTAAAATCACTTTAGCAAGCAGATCTATGAGAATCTCTGTCTCTGATACCATCCTTGTGGAGGAATAAAGACACCCAGTTGAAGTTTCCAGTAGTTTATTTGGTTGAGCAGGTAGATGAACAAGTCTGTCAGAGCAAGAACATTCATCCATCTACCTGTTTAACTAAATCAGCTACTGGAAATTTCAACAAGGTGTCTTGATTCCTTCCACAGGGAGTGTATCAAAGAGAGAGTCTTTTAGATTGCTAGCTAAAGTGATTTTATCTGGGCTAATCCTTTATACTCAATTTCTATACATAAGTGTGATAAGGGAGTTATGTGGAGAGTTAGATGCATTTTCCTCATGGAAAGTGGCTACAGCACCAGGTATTGCACATAAAGAAGTTTCCCATGTTGAGCATTGAACCTCCTACTTATCTAGTTATACAATCTACTGCATTAGTTGCAAGCACTAAAGCAGAAGTCTCACCCTTAATGGGATAGAGTGAACTTGTCAGGATGACCTCATCAGTATGTTTCTGTAAAAGCAGGATACGGCAGCTGTGTGAAAATTTAAATGCATTCTCTTCAGAGGAAGTGGATATGGCACCAACCATTGCACATGTAAGTTTACTATAATGAGCATCAAATATCTTACTTATCTAGTTACAAAATCTAAAGAGCACAGCATTATTTGCAAGCACCACAGTAAAAGACTGACTTTGAGGATATGAAAAAAGCACATGTCTACTTCTTGAAAATCCGCTGTTTGGAACAGATGGTACTGTGCATTACAGGTTGTGCAACACATGCATATGTGTGCACAAGACAATGTAACATCACTATGACTGTTAAATGTAATTACATACTTCTCTACTAACATTTATATACTGTCCTTCATGTATATTGTGTTACTGTGAGGGACATTGACATATTTCACTTTATGGCATACCATAGAAATTTGCTGTTATAAACCAGTGGATTATTAAACCTTTATGCCACCTCATGCCAGAATGATTGCACACATGTATGTCTCATAATTTGCACTGTGTGCATTGACAAGAGAAACATGCAAGTCATACATAGGACAGTGCACTGCAGAATAACTTTGATGGATTATGTGAGAATAGGTTAAACAAACTTGCAACACAGTTGCAGGTGTAAACATTGCACTGAAGGCATACATTAAACAACTGAATTAACTGAATCAATATAGTATGAAATCATGATACAAGTTGACAAAATTAATACAGGCATACAAACATTGTGCAACCTAAAGCAAGAATTATTTCAATATTATTTTTTTTTATTTTATTTGAGTCCAATACTGCCGAGCTGAATTGTGCTATTGATGGCAAAGTATTAGCGCATGTGTAATCATATGTTGAAGTGCAGAGCTTAGAATCGGAATTAGCCGTACTCTTTGTTGCTCTGTGCCGACTTTCACTCAAAGATCAGTACAAGACAGGCTTCACAATTGGGAGCAATCACATTCATATAGTAGCGGATAATGATGTGTTAAAGAAATGTGAAGCCAACAGTTACAGCCGCACAGGTCAGACAAAACATTCTGAAACATTTTTTCATCCATCTGGATTCAAATTATTAGAGCATGCCAAGAAAAACATTTATACCTGACTATTATCTCAGCACACCAAGTAGGAAGTCATACTTTTGATGGTTAACATTTGACAGCAAACTTCAGCAAACATGAATGCATGTATTCATCTTCATTACCCTATTGTCCATTGTAATCTGTACATCGAACTCTTCAGTTTGATGAAACGTATAATAAATGTAGTAAGAGTAGCTAAGCACAGTGGCACAAAGTGAGACAGATGAATGCAGCTGAAGATGAAAAGAATGGCAAGCTATTGCCGTAAGCTGTGTACTTGCGTTTAGTCTTAGTTGCATGTGTTGCCCAGTGCCAGACATTGTGCAAATGCAGAGGTGGGAGAATAATGATATAGGGGGGAGAAGATGCATTGATATGGTGAGATGGATGCAGGTCAAAGTAGCTTATGAAAGAAGAAGGAAAATGATGACTTATAACAATATGAAGCCAACAGGTAAGCATAGAATAGTGCACCAAAAACAGTCAGTAACACTTAGCTAATGGCTGGATTAGAGCCTTGAAATTAGTCAAAAATTGATCTATAAATGTGAACATTAACTCATCATTGCACAAAGGGATTACAAATTTAGAATGTTTAAATAACACAAATTAGAGCATAGCGCCAAATTAATGAGGGGGGGGGGGGTGAACAAAGCGAAAGAGAGTGAGAGAGAGAGAGAGAGATGGTGACAGGTACAGAGAGGAATAGCAATAATATGTTTTGCAGGACATGTAGGAATATCTGTATAGAGTTTTATTCTTATTAAATCATCATTAATTTGTCATGTTGTGTACAATAAGGTGCTTACTATAAGGAGAAACAAGGGGTAGGAGAGTGGAACAAACATGAAGACAAAAGCAGGATAAGGTTGGCTTAATAAGTCTCCCTATTTGTGCTGCAATGTCTGCAAATGATGCCTTACTGCACTATTCAAATGGTATGTTACTGAAATATTGTACATGGAGAGAAATATAGATGTTTGCAGTTAAATATATGAAAGGAATATGAGATGTAATGAATAAAATACATTGATCTATAGCTGTAATCAAACACATGCAAAACATCAGTGGGTAATTATCTCAACATGCCACATAGGAGCTCCTACATTCTTACATCAGCAGCTTAAGAACTGATTCATTAACTGTTTCACAGTACTACATTTAGTCTGCCTTTAATCTGTATTCCCACAGTGCAGTGGATTTAAATACATTTGTAGGAAAGTAACTGAACACCAAGGATTCAACTGAAATCACCAGCTTTAGCAATAAAAAGTTGAACAACATTAACAGTAATGCAGCATTGTTTCACTATGCCATCCTCTGAGAAAATGCCAAGGACATAAAGTGAAGGTATTTTTCCGGGCCATTTCTGGCCATGTTAGTTGTGTGTGAATCTATTTTCTGACCAGATTAAATGTGAGAAAAAGTGTCAGATAGGACAGTGATGAAAATGGATTTGGAAAGTTTGGAAAGCAGAGGGTAGGACACAGGGAAAAGAATAAAGGAATTTTCAAGAGGGTCGTGGGAGAGCACCACATGAATGTACAATTGTGCACACAATTTCATTACTTTGGAGAGCCACCACACCAGTGAAGGGTGACAAGTTGCAATGACAGAATAATGTTGTATGGCCACTTAGGCAATATCATGTGTCAAGATCAGAGCCAGATAAAGGTCAAATTGGACGCCAGGCAGGGCAATGGATCAGGATCCCCTGTGCACACAGTGACCCCCCCCAGCAGCAGCCCCAAGCACATGCAGCAGTCCCCCAGCCATCCCAGTGTCTCATTACTTAGCTATTGCTCCCCAGTTACTGTAAACACTGTTCAAATCTGTCAGTCTGCATTCTACTTTCTTTTTGCTTCTACAATGATTAGATATTTGGATTTAATTTAAAACTTTTATTTCAAATTTTATAGCACAAACACTGATGGCCATTTGCTAAACAAAACACTACAGTCTCAGTCTCACAAAGAAAACAGACTTAGCAGTAACAGTAAACTTCTTTGCCCTTGAAACTCACATTCACTGAAATGGCATTGAAACCCGCATTCAAAGAAAATCATCTTGGCCAGTGGCAGATTAAGTTTACCTTTTGGCTGGTTTCAAACCATAGGTCCTCTGCACACATATTTAGGACCATGCATACATGCATGTGTTCTTTGATTCACCTTCCTGATTGTACTAAATTATATTATTTGTATAACACAGCACCACTTGTTAGAGTGCATTTTAAAATTTGTAGCTTTGAACATTTTTCCAGTAAGCAATGAAACAAAATGCATGAACCGATAATGATAAAATTGCCCATTTCAGAACATTTCAAGCATAAAAGGATGCTCAGGCTTCTGTCATTACAACTCACCAATATAATTCAATATACACAATCTCTGCAGAAGTAAAAGTCATGTGAATAATTTCACATTACAGAGATTGCTGCTGGCAGACATCTTTATATTTCAGTGTTCCAAATTCAGTACCTGCTACCCAAAAAGAATAAATTGTCTATGTTATGTTAAATAAAAATGATAAGTTGGTAATATTGCAATAGGAAATGGATGGTAAACCAACAACAGATACATAGTTACTAGACATCTCATCCAAAGGAGGACACACTCAGGACTGTGACAGCACCTTGCCTCTTAAAGTACAACAAAGTATAAACAATTCATCTACATGGTGTGGGAGTAGAAACAATGGGTCTATGTTCGGCCATCGAATGGGCTAGCCATCATCTGGCTGAACACTGAACAATAAACAGAGAAATTTCAATGAATTTTCATTACATCAATAGGATAACTACCTAGTTGTCCAACAACTCTCCATCATATACACAGACGTATTTCAAACCCACCCAGGTCAGGGGTTTCATCCCCCCACACCACCCCATACTATATATATATATATATATATATATATATATATATATATATATATATATATATACCAACTCCAAGACTGCACTACAGTGGAGAAAAGGGGTTTGAAACACTTCTGTGTATAAGATGAGGAAGTGTTGGACAACTAGTTACTTACCCTGTTGATGAAATGAGAGTTTGTTTACTGAACTTTCACTGCCTATTGTTTGCTGTTCAGCTGTTCGATGGTTAGCCCATTCAGCAGCTGAGCAAAGACCCAAAACAACCACCTTCTGCATAAAAAGCAATTATGCTACTTACCCTGCTACTAACACTGCCTTCAAATTCTATAGCGCGATAGTGTTAACCATTTCCTAATCAAAACAGTTGCACACTGAAAACAGACTTAGCATGAGCAGCAGTAAACTTCTCCTTCCCTTAAGCTCACAATTCCTTGAAAATGCACTGAAGCTCACATTTCCTTGAAACTGCACTGAAGGTCCCATTTCCTTGAAAATGCAATGGAAGCCATATTGCCTGTTAGTAGAGTGGATTCTCCTGTAACTAACTGAGGTGCAGGGCTTGAGCCTAAGGAAGTTCACTAACCTGCTGTCCCTACCTAGGGCATTACACACATGCACAAATGTCTTGAAGAAGCAACAGCGGTTGTGACACTTTAAATTTATGATATTTTTTAATTAAAAAGTAAATGTTGTGGCTATGTGTGTGGAATATATATATATATATATATATATATATATATATATATATATATATATATATATACATATATATATTGTGGGACAGGTGCCTATTTTTTATTTATTTATTTAGTCATTTTTTGCAGAGATAGAAATGCTGGGAAAGGTGCTTAGGAATGATAAAGTCAGGTTGGTAGGGTAGGTTAAGAAGCAAACTCAAACATATAGGGCATACAGACAGTGATGGTGATGGAGACTAAAGGTTGGGAGCCATCATGATAGGGGATAGGTATGTGGCGTTGGAGGTGCACTCATGTCCAGCTTGAGAAGAGTAAGAATCTAGTCCTCTCCCTCAGAACTGTTATGACTGGCGTCTGTGACAGCTCTCTCGGTCAATGCCAGACATGGCATCACCTTTCCAATCTGACTGAGAATTTTTCAACCCTGACAATATGTGCACTAAGGTTTATCTCCATGATATCCTCCACCAGCCCTGTCACCTCCTGCTAGGTGACAAAAATGCCACCTCCATTGATTCTGCTACTGGGGGAGTACAACTGCACCAGCAGCCAGGGCAGAGATACCTGATGCAGGTAGAGAAGGTAGGGCAGGGGTTGTGGAGGTAACACTGGCAGGTTATAGACCCAAGGTGTAGGGTATTTGTGGTGGCATCTGTGGAGGTATGGCAGGCCAAACCACAGTAGTTGGTTTACCTCTCTGTGCTGTTGCTCATTTTGTTTTTAGCAGCACAGTATATAAACAGAAGTATGTTAATAAATTATATCTACCCAAAAAAAGAGATAGAGTGGGGGTGGGCAAAAAAAAAAGATCTGTGACACATCACATTAATTTATTTATTCAATATATTTTTGGGTCAACACATAAACAATTATGATAATTTAGTATTGTACATCTTTGCGACATCCATATATGAAGCTGAGGTACGAATGTGTCATAAAATAGAAAACCGCACCGCTAAGATGTAAGAAAGAGCAACCTTTATTTTGTTTGATGCATTCAAATGTACTAACTGCAGTTAACCTATTTGAATTGTTCTTGACATTGGGCAGGATTCACGAAGGCTTGCACGGAGTCTAAGAGTAGTGTAAGACTCCATGCAGCCTTCGCGATCCAGGAACAGCCCTAAATTCCGTGTAAGAGACCAGCTAAAACGTCTCTTACACAGAGTGGGCATGGATATGCTAATCACCTCACTTGCAGCCCAAAGGCATGCAAATGAGGTAGATTAGCGATCCACGAAGCCCAAAGCAGCCCATGTAAGAGCCATTTTAGCTGCAGAAATGTACTCAGTTGACAACTGAGTACGTTTCTGCAAAAACCACAATGGAGCCATGTCAGCTCCAAATAAAGGGTGCATATGTGTCAGGCAGCATGCCAATGGCCAAATATGTGGCCATTGGCAAGGTACCCTGATGCAAATATGAAAAATAAATATATATTTTTTTCGGCGATGTTTAAACGCAGCGCAGCCCGGCGCAAACGGACTGCGCTGTATAAAACATAAAAATGAAGGTTATAAACCCACAAATGTGGGTTTTATGCAATACATGGATTTACAATGCAGGGACCAGCAGACCTAAAACAACATGGCCACCGTTTAGTGGTTGCTAAGGGGGGAAGCTGAGTCTAAGACATGTAACTAAGCATTAGTAGGCAATCTGATGTAAATGAGTGTTAGGATACTGAATTCCACTGTCACATAGCAAATGAGCACATTCTAAGTAGTGTAAGAGATACATAAGGGGGAGGAATAGAGTAGGAGAGAGGTGACCTCACAGGGGGGAATGGTAGAAAGAAATGCAGTTCATTGGAGGTCAGTGTTACATGACAGATGTCAGACACATATCATGGAAAGAGGAGTGCCACAACATAAGCATGGGAAAGTCAAGAAATGGAAGGTGTACACTGTTGCATACACCAAAGTTTCTTGCTGGGCATGCATGTGCACGTGTGTGCACCATGAAGCGCGAGTAGGGCAGTGTGCGCGTGTGTAAGGCAGACTGAGCATGTGGGAGCCTGTTGGCAGACTTGTAAGACTGTTTGCACTGGTGTGCGCGCGTTTTAACCCAAATAAGCAGATTCTGAACCGTGTAAGCATGTGTGCATGCGTGTAAGCCACTGTGAGCGTGTTTCTGCTAGTATGCACATTGATCCCCCCTGAGGAAACAGAGAGGAAAAAGGAAGCAACAGAATTATTAGGAAGCTAGCAGGGAATACTGCTGGAGCTAGCAGGTGAAAACAATTAGAAGCAGGCAATTACACAGGCAGAATAGTAGCTCAGCCCAGCACTTAAAACTCTGCAAACAGCAGTGCAGGATGTTTCTCTCAAGAGACACTGCAAGACAGGAGTAAGCTATTAGAAGTGAAAACTGAAAAAGCTGAACTCAGAGCAGAAATGCTAGGGGCTGCCATAGCTGTCATAAGGAGACATAGGCTACTCGCTGAGGGTGGTGACAATGCAGATGGTGCCAGACAACCCACAGTGAGGAGACGGAGAAGAGTGTACAGGCCCAGGGTCACCTACCATGGGTTACATGAGCTGGAGATAGTAGAGTGCTATAGAGTGGACAGAGACCTCCTGCAGCAAATTGTCGAGCTGTGCAGGCCACGCCTCACACACAGAACCAACAGAGGGGAACCCATCCCAGTGGAAACCAAGGTATGTGTTGGCATAAGAATACTAGCAACAGGTACCTTCCAGAGACCAACTGGTGATATGATGGGGATATCACAGGCATCAGCCTCCAGGGTACTGCACCAGTTCCTGGATGCCATGTCAGCACATGTCGGTGATCATGTATATTTCCCCAATGCCCGTGAGGTATTGGCCAGCAATATGCGTCTCTTCCAGCAAATAGCGGAATACCCTGAGGTAGTGGGTGCAATAGACTGCACGCACATACGCATCAAAGCACCAGCCGGTGAGCGGGGTAGGGCCTACATTAACCGCAAGGGCTTCCCCTCCATCAACTGCCAGGTCGTGTGTGATGCCCAGGGCATAATAATGAATGTGTGTGCTGGCTGCCCTGGGAGCTACCATGATTCCCATATCTGGCATTTGATGCAGCTGTACCAGACATTTGCTAATGGGGACATCCCACATGGACACCTAGTGGGGGATGCAGGTTATGCACTGGAGCTATGGCTGATGACACCCAGCAGAAATGCACACACACCTGAACAGGAACGCCATAATGAGGCACATGCACAAACACGTAATGTAATACAGCATGTGTTTGGGCTGCTCAAGTCAAGGTTCCGGTGTATGGACACATCTGGTGGAGCCTTGCAGTACTCACCAACTACATGTACCCGAATTTTCATGGTATGTGCTATGCTACATAATAAGATCTTGCGAAAACAGCTGCAGCAGGACCAGCATAGGGCCGGGCCAAACAGCCCCCCACCATTGCCAAGGCCATCACAGGCAGAGCATGACTCGGAGGAGGAACAACCTGAGCCTGCCCCAGTAGGCAGAAGGAGGCGTGCCCAGTATGCCCTGGCCTTGGCAAAGAGGCAACGCATAGCACATACACTGCCTCAGTAGGAACCCTGGGAATGATACCCCTCTCTGACTCACTCATATAATAACATGGATGCCTAAAATTACATAACCTGCTCTCAAACATGTACAGGGAGTGTAATATGTGCATCCGACAGAGGCAGCCCTGCAGCACCACCTGAGGCATGGATGCCATGTGTTAAGTAATGTAACGCCATGTAGTATATGCACACTTGAGGACCCTGACTAACATCCTACCCTCACCAAGCATGATGCCACAATATGACGATGGGATGATCAATTGCAATAATTGGCTGAAGTATTGCAGTTAGTTAAGGGGATCCAATGTGTGCCAGTCTGGGATGACATGCTGAGCATGACATGATGCTCCACCTGCTAGGGGTGGCGTGCACCAATCATTCCAGGCCTTATGGATACTGGCAAAGGCTGTTGTTACCCACAGCATGCCCTGAATAGGTAAGGCTCAAAACACAAACCCACCTCCATAGGTATCACAAGGGATAAGAACCTAGATGTAATGCTACCCAATGCCAGAAGTCTAAACAGCAAGATGCATGCAGTGTAAACTCATCCAGTATGGAGAATTTTGATATCTGTCCTGTAACAGAAAACTGGGTCAAGGCTCACAACAGCACCCTAACACTACCAGGTTACACCTCATACTGTGCTGTACAGCCTCAAAACATGGAACAAGCTACAAAAGGAGGGTGACTAGCAATAATTGTCAAGGATAACCACACCCCATGTTGGTACCACAACAAGAAGCAGCATGGACTAGCCATGGTCAAGTAACAGTGGCTAAAACTGCTTCCCCGTTTATAGCCTGCTACAGACTACCGTCCTAACACCAGGAACTGCACCTGGCCTATGTTGGAATACATGAATATATCAAGCCCCCCAAACCACATTATATTGGTTGACTGAAAATACCCAGACATAGACTGGAAGCATTATACTAGCTCCAACACTGTAGGAGAAAAGATCCTAGAATCCATAAACCAAAATGCCCAGGAACAACGTACCACTCCCACAAGAGGGGTAAGCATACTGGATGTGATAATCAGCAACATGGGTACTGGATGGCAAGGTAAGAAGTGTATCCCTCACTGGTAAGACCAGACCATAGAGTAATCACACTGGATATACACATCCTGACCACAGTCCCTGGCCAGAAAACCACAGTGAAAAACATGTGTAAAGCAAATGTTGCACTCCCCCAAACTGATGTGGAATCCATTAAAGGCCCTGTGCAGGTGCAAAATATGGGCCACACCTCAGAACCTGTTATACAGGCATTCCATGAACACAGCCAGGAATGCTTGGATTATGCAATCACAAATAACAACAAGACACAATGCCATACATGCAGGCATCTGGCATGCTGGACTCCAGCCATTACCAAACCATGCAAGGGAATGAGGAAGCTACTACATGATAGAGCAAACATAAAAAGGGAAGTAATCACTGATCAGTAGTATGGCAATAAAATATGTCCACACATACAATCCACTAAGGCCAGTTACAACAAGTTGAATCTGTGAATCCTGAGGCAATGTTACACCTGCCCCAAGTACACAGACAACCCTCAACTCCCCCCAAGAAATACAAATATATGTGAAAGATGCAACCATTTATCCAAACCGGAGGCTGAGCTCCCTCAACTCAGTACTGTCAAAACTAGTCAGGAGGAGAAGGTAACCACACACACCACAAACCCAGTCCCACATAGACCTATCACAACTGCAAACCAAACACATAAACACAGAAAAACATTCCCGGAGGCCCTAATTACAAACACATCACACCAACAGAGGCCTCCAAAGCAGACCCCCAAGCAACCACAACCTCCAAACATAGCACATGCAACACACAGTACACAAAGCTGGTGTGCCAAACAGTCACAGGCCAGAAGGAGAAACAACATGCCTGATACAGTTGTAATAGGTGACTCCATAGTCAGACACACTGCTGTACCGCTCACCAGACTGAACAAGGGAAAGGGTACAGTAAGCTGTCTGTAGGCTGCTACAATACGCCACATAACACAAGTATGCAGATCACCCCAAAGCAAGTAGAAATATGATGCAGTCATTGTCCATGCTGGCGTGAATGACCTGAGATGTACCTCCCTGGACTACATGAAAAGAGACATAGATGAGCTCTCTGAGTATGTACTCCAGGCCGCTATGACACTGACCGTTTGAAGCATCCTACCCTCACCAAGAATGATGCCACAGTACAAACACAGAATGATCAGCTTTAACAAGTGGCACAATTACTGCTGTCATTCCAAGAGGATCTAATGTCTGTCTGCTTGGGATGTCATGCTTGACAAGCCATGCTGCTGTTCCAGGGATGGCTTGCACCTGTTACCCCTGGGCGTCTGGATATTGGATAAGGCTTTTGCCACCTTCATAGAGCCTTACTTAGGCAAGGCTGAAAAGACTAACCCACCACTCTAGAAAACATAAGTGGTAAGAAACATAAGGGTAATGCTGACCAATGCCAGACGTGTAAACCGCAATATGCATGCTCCTGAGGCCCTCCCCAGTATGGAGAACATCGATGTCTGTGCAGTGACAGAAACCTGCTGCAAGCCTCCTGACAGAACACCAGGACTACCAGGTTATACCTCATATCATGCGTTATGGCCCCAAAACCTGGACCAAAACATAAAAGGAGGGGGAGTATCCATATTCAGCACAGACACCCATACGTCCAGGTAACTGACAATGCACGAAGCATCGGAGACCACCCATGTGCACCTAACCGTAGGCAAAACTGCTGTACAGTCTGTAGCATGCTACAGACCACACTCTCACACACAGAAACCCCACCCAACCGTCCTGAAGACACTGGACAGTATGAATGTCCCACCAAATACCAAACAAGGTACTCGCAAATTACCACATAGGTGGTAAACCATTATGTATGGAAGGAGTAATCAGGGACCTAGGGACACAAGTGGACAGTAACCTGTTATGTGACACTCACATTGCCAATCTGGCTAGGAAGACTGTCTATATTGGACACCGTATCATGAAAGGATTCACAGCTACGTCAACAGAGGTCATTGTGCCCCTGTACTTTTCTCTTATCAGACCCATAATCTAGTACAATGCCTCATTTGGGATGTACCTTACCTGATACTGCAGCAGTAGAAAGACCTCAAAGGTACCTCACCAAGAGGATAAAGGGTCTTAAATATATGTCATATGCTGCCTGGCTGTAGACACCCCAGCTGAATGCAGTCACATACTGCCTACACAGAGGCGTTGTATGCCTGTTGGACAAGGCCATGTCCAACACAGGAGTAATGGACATGCTCCACCCCAGAAAACCCAAAGCCATCGGAGCTGTGAGAGTGAGAGATGTCATCCTCAACACATAATGAAATAGGATGTGCTGGAGGGACAGATACATAACCCAGAGGCTCCCTACACCCTGGAACAGAATCCCACTCCATGTTAGGCAGAGCCCCTCACTGACACTCTTCAAGAGGAATCTTACCAAGTGGATGGATGATCGTAGATGTACACTGGGGGGTCTTCACTGTGTCACGTCCAGACAGAAGCACAGTAAAGTAAATCATAAATGGCCATAATATTCACATAGCAAAGGGTGGCGAAAGCCACACACACTCTAGCTAGGCTTATAAATGCCCTAGGGTGGATAGCCTAGTATGAACCTATGAACCTATGAAGATACAAATTGTACAGGACACTAAGGATAATCACAAGGCTTTCTCAACTGATGGTAGGAACCTTGTTGGGAATTCACGGATATGCTCTGAATCACTCAAATATTACAAACAACATACCAAACACACACACATATTGCCAACATACAACCTGACAGGTGCAGTGCAACCCCCCCCCCCCAGAATGCAAAATATCTATTCCAGCAGACTGCTGGCCCCCTGACATTGCAGATGCCGAGGTAACAGCCAGCATCTACAAAGCAAAACACACAGCAGCAATGGTATGAGATGGTGTCTTGGGCTGAGTCCAACATGGACTCCAAGAAGAATGGAATGCCAAATCACACTACTGCTCAATGTCAGCCTTACCACAGGATATGTACCCAAAGAGCAGTGTACAACAACAGTGGCACTTCCCAACAAAGGTGTTGCCTGAATGGATATTGAAAACTACCACCCCAGAATCCTGACAAGCTTGGTCTGCACAGCTATGGAAAGAATCAGCATGTACCGCAGACAAAAAGATATTGGGGACCTACTGACACCGAACCCTACCCAGTGTGGCTTTCTTAATTACAGATGTTTCCCCTTAAACATGTTTGACTCATTTGAAACAGTCATTAAGGTCATTGATGAGGGCAATGTGGTCCACACAGCGTAGCTGGACCTTGCAAAGGCTTCCATACAATACCCCACGTGTTCATTATAGATAGGCTCACCAGCTTAAATATAAACACCTATGTCAGTAGAGAGGTTGAAAACCAGACCAAGGACAGAACTGACATGGTCAGACATACTGCAGCCATGTCAGACTACAAACCAGATATAACTGGCATCCCACAAGGCTTGGTCCTGGGACCTCCCTCGTTTGGTATATATGCCCCATAGGTACAGGCCAACATGGAAGGACTGTGTCTGAACATGTTTGCAGAGGACTACAAACTGGCCACCATATCTGACCCTCCAGCAGACACAAGCATCCCACAAAAGGGCCACATAGAAACAGACAACTGGTGCCATAGCCATGTCAGCAAGCTAATTGCAGAAAAGTGTATAGTCAACCCCTGTAGATATACAGTAAGTGCCCACCAATTACCACATAGGTGTTAACCCATTAAGTACTTAACATGTAATGAGAGACCTGGAGACACAAGATGATAGATATCCTGCATTGGACAAGCATGTGGCTGTAGTGGTTACAGAAACATACCATATACCCACCTACCATGACGGTTGTCAGATCTAGATAAGGGGAGGTCATTGTGGCTCTGCAGTCATCCTTCATCAGCGTTACAATTGACTACAATAGCCCCTATGGGATGTACCTCGGCAGACACCTCCATCAACTGTAAAGTCCCCAAAAGTACCTCACCAGGTGTATCAAAGAGCTTGAACAGATGCCATGTGTTGCCTGATTAAACAGACTGCAGCTCCACACACTGCCATACTGCCCACCCAGAGGCAAGCTGTGCCTGATGTATAAAGCCATGTCCAAGCTGGAATCAATGAACATGCTGCACCTTGTACAATCTGAATGGCAGTGAGCTATGCACCTGAGAGACCTGAACCCCAGCACTGACATACATAGGACAAGCTGTACTGAATGATCCATAACACAGAAGCCACCACCACTCATGAGTAAACTACCAGTACAGGTTACCCAGAGAGTCACTCATCGACTCTCCTCAAGAGGAATCTTGATGAGTGGATGGGAGATGGTAGGTTTACCCTGGGTATCACTGTTATGTTATGGGTAGATGGAGACACAGTATACTAACCGTGACATATGTCATGGCAAACTCCACCTACAATGTGTGTTGAAGGACAAACACACTCTCCGACTAGCATTAGAAATGGCCTAGGGCACATTGCTAGTGTTTGCCAATGTACACCTATGTTGTGGAATACACTACCAATGTTGGACAAGTCTGGTTTAAGTAGTTCATATCTGAACATAATGCAACATGGTCAGATGTGCACAACTGGCCCCTAACCAGGCTGTTGTGCTCACTATGAAAATGTAAAGCAGTGATAGGACTAAAGGCCAAGATACTGTCCACCGCAGTGAAAGTACTGAACCAGTACACTATACAGTACTACAGTGTTAGGTCAGTATAAAAGGATGTTGACAACTGTATGCAAAGTATCCCATGCAAACCCTGCAGGCAGAGAATAATCCCTGTTGTGTTCAGACACAAAGCAGTTGGACAGTAACTACACAACATGACACACAACATACAACCATAAACGTGAGATATTGTTGAAGTTAACACTCATCCACAAATGTGGTGGACTACAGAGTTCAACATATGGAAAGCTCACACTGGGCATGCCCGCACACTTTGAGAAATGAGACATATGGCAGACAACATGCCATGGGAAGCCTGAACTGGGCATGCTCACACACTTAGGCCAAATCTCAGTTTAGCATTTGGCCACACATATCTGGTATTTGTACGTGTAATTCCAGGAACCAACCACATTACAGCAATCTGCCCAGTGTACACAGTTGAATGACGACAGAGACATACATGATATAGTGGATCCCTCCCATATTCAAACATCTTCCACAGATACACAAGTTGTTCATAGAAACATGGAATGCTATGGCAATAAAGACTTGCAAACAGTCTATCAGCAACAAATGTTGTGCATCTGACAATTAAACATATGACTGTAGAGGTCAACACTAGGCTGTTTGCCCTAGGGAATGACAGCTTAGCCAGGGTTGTGAAATTACATGTGTGAGAAAACTGACCCTTTTGCCAACCAGTACAACACACCAGCTGCTGCATATACCAATCTCTACACAGAGATGATGTGAGCACCCTACAAGTACAGAGGAAGAGGCCAAATCTCCCAGTAATGCAAATAGCACGCTCTGCTACTGCGTCTCTCACTACTGTCATAGCACAGTTAGTTATGGCTTTGAATTCCACACATGCCATGTGTGTTTTTGTCACACAGAATGCCCATGTGTGTGGGTTGTTGTTCACAATAATGCATGACATTGATTAAACCAGTAATGGCAATGGACACAGATGATGTAAGTGTGTGCCAAATACACATATGCACCTGTGACCTTCAATAGTTCCCATGGGTCATACCAGCATGTGCCACATGCTCAGAGAGCCCTTCTATGTTCCCTATCATGTAGTCCAGGGAGGTACATCACAGGTCAGCCATAGTGGCATGGACAATGACTGAGTCACATGTGTCCATGCCTCTGACTGACCTGTATGCTTGTGTCATGTGGTGAACCATAGTGCCCCACGGGCATATCACTGTGACCTTCACCTTGTCCAGCCTGGTGAGCATGACCTCATTGTACCGGACAATAAAAGTACTTAACACAACTGTAGCAGGTGTGTTGTCTAGCCGTACAGGCTGTGACTGTTTGGCACACAGGACTTGTGTGCTATGTGTTGCATGTGCTGTGTTCTGGCTTAACGTATGCCTGTGTGCCAGCTGCAGAGGTTTCTACTGCTCAGGCAGGATGCTATTCTGAGGCTCCACGAATGGCCCAGTGTGTTCACGTGTTTGGATTGCTGTCAGTGTAGGTCTACATCAGACTGGTATTGTAGTCACTGTAGTATTTCATGCCACCTGACAGGTTATGCCAGTACTGGGTTCGGAGTGCTTAGTCCCCAGTTTGGCTATGTGGTTGCATCTCATACATGTGTTGTACGTCCATGTGTAGGGGAGAGGGTTGACTGTGTACATGTGGCAGCTGTGACATTGCCACATGACCCACATATACCACAACTGTACCATAGAGGTGACTGACAAGTGACCTTTGCACATGCTACCATAGTATTGTGATTGCCATGGTGATTAACAGCACACAGGGCCAATGGGGAACAAGGTACATAGGTTCATAGGTTCATAGGTTCATACTAGGCTATCTGCCCTAGGGCATTTATAAGCCTAGCTAGAATGTGTTTGGCTTTCGCCACCCATTTTAAATTAATTTGCCATGCCCTTTTCCGAGGTTAGTATACTGTGCCTCTGTCTAACAGTGACACAGACGTGATACCCAGGGTAAACCTACAATCTCTCATACACTCATCATGATTCCTCTTGAAGAGAGTCAATGAGGGACTCTGCCTAACCTGGACTGGAATTTTATTCCAGAGTGAAGGGAGCCTCTGGGTTATGAATCTGTCCCTCCAGCATGTCCTATTTATTTCAGTGCTGAGGTTCAAGCCTCTCAAGCGCGTAGCTCGATGGGATTTGGATATTCTGAGGTGCAGCATGTCCATTAATTCCGGGTTGGATATGGCTTTATACGTCAGGCACAGAACGCCTCTGAACAGGCGGTATGCCCCTGAATAGAGCTGGAGTTTCTTTAACCGGGCAGCATATGGCATCTGTTTGAGCCCTTTGATCCTCTTGGTGAGGTACTTTTGAGGTCTTTCCAGTTGCTGCAGGTGTCTGGTAAGGTACATCCCAACAGGGGCATTGTACTCAATTATGGGCCTGCTGAGGGATGTGTAAAGAGGCACAATGACCTCCCTTGATCTAGATGTGAATTCCTTCATGATGAGGTGGGCTATATAAAATGATTTTCTAACCACTGTGGCCACGTGGTTGTCAAATGAGAGATCGTTATTAACTTGGGTCCCCAGGTCTCTAATTACTTATTCTGTACTTAATGGATTACCACCTATGTGGTAATTTGTGGGCACTTTGTTTTTGCCAAAGGGGATGACTATACACTGTTTGGCATTTAGCTTGACGCCATGGCTCTGGCACCAGTTGTCTGTTTCTATGAGGCCCTTTTGGAGGATGCTTGTGTCGGCTGGAGAGTCGATTATGGCGGCCAGTTTGCAGTCATCTGTGAACATGGTCAGCCACAGTCCTTCCGTGTTGGCCTGTACCTCAGAGAAATATATACCGAACAAGAGAGGTCCCAGGACTGAGCCTTGTGGGACACCACTTGTAACTGTTTTGGAGTCTGACATGGCTCCAGCAATTCTAACCATGTGGGTTCTGTCCTTGAGCCAGTCTGCAATCCATCTAGTGACATAGGGGTTGATATTTAAGCTGTTGAGCTTCTCTATAATGCCCGAGTGGGGTATTGTATCGAAGGCTTTTGCGAGGTCCAGGTAGGCTGTGTGGACCACCTTCCCCTCGTCAATGGCCTTGGTGACTGTTTCAAAGAAATCAGCCAGGTTTAAGAGGCAGGATCTGCCCTTAACAAAGCCGAACTGGGTAGGACCCAGTGTCTGTAGGTCCCCGATATCTTTATTTATGAGGTCCATGATGATCCTTTCCATAGCGTTGCAGACCAAGATAGTCAGGCCTATGGGGCGATATTTTCCAGGATCCGTTGGGGCAACACCTTTATGGAGAGGGACCACTGTTGCTGTACACCACTCTTTGGGCACATATCCTGTAGTAAGGCTGAGATCGAACAGTAGTTTTATGTTTGGGTTTAACTCTTCTTGGAGTTCATGTAGGACACAGCCTGAAACACTGTCTGGTCCCATTGATGCTGTGTTTCTTGCTTTGGAGAGGGCAGCTCTTACCTGAGCATCTGAGATGTCAGGGGGGGCAGCACTCTGCTGGGATAGATATTTGCCCTTTTGGTGTGGAGGCGGGGAGACGTTTGCGCTGAACCTGTCAGCTAGGATGTTGGCAATGTCTGTGGGTTCGGTGTTTCTTTTGTCATTTGGGACTAATTCTGAGCATATCTGGGAATTACCACCCAGGTTCCTAACACAACTAAAGAAAGACTTGTGATTATCCTTAGTGTCCTGTGCAATTTCCTCTCGAAGCTGGCCTTAGACAATTTTATGAGTGCCCGTAGTTGTTTGCTAATACTGATCAGTGATGCCTTCCCTTTTTGGGAATTTGCTCTATCATTTAATAGGTTCCTCCTTCTATTGTATAGTTTGTTTATGGCTGGGGTCCACCAGACAGGATGTCTGCCTTTGGAGGATCGGGTCTTGGTTTTATTTGGGTGTAGTGTCTGTGATTAGTTAGCACTGGCATATATGACTGCTCACGTGGACAAATGCCAGGTAAGTCATATGCAATGTGTCACAGGCAATGTACATGTGAACAGGACAAACAGTGACGTTCTGTGAAGTGAGACATGGACATACATATAGTAAGCTATGCAGATGTCACTAGGAGTCCACAGAAGTTCTGGGCTCAAGTCAGAATATAGTGACAAACATTTAAGTTTCAGACTTCATACCCTTCCAAACATCCAACAAAATGCGGAACCTGTTACTCTCTGAACTGTCTAAGTTTGTTGTAACATTATTTGGAATGGGTCCCTGTGTTTGGCCCTTTGCTCCACATATTTTACTACTTGGTCTGGATGTGTTCCTGTAAGAGGTTGTGGGGTATGGGCAGTGATTATCCTGCTGTGAGTATGTGTGTGGCTTGCAAGGTGCTACAGTGACATTATTACCTACTAGCTACCAACTAGCATGGCTGTTTCTGTTTGCACACTACTATTATAGAAATACACTAGATTTGACAGTAAATATACATGACATGCTTTGTGTACTACACATCCTATATTCCCTTTACATTCATTTCTACTATTACATGATATATTTATTGTGGCACAATGTTCTTATATAACAGTCATGGCTTAGTGGTAGGTCATACAGACTAGTGTTTCCAAGGTCCTGGGTCCGGGACTGACAGTGGGATTTTATTTTGCTTTTGAACAGACTACAGGACCTGTCATTCAGAGTGACTAAGGCACTTTTAAGCAGTTGTAACCAGGTTAGCGCTGGTTTGCGCGGAGGTCACGCATGCGCACTGGCATTCAGCTCCGTGCACACCTGCTTACAACCGCTTAAAAGTGCTTACTCTTGCGCACACCTGCGCTATTTTCTTTGAAAGAAATGAAAATGGGGAGACAGGAAAGTCGTGAAAAAAAGGTCACAAAGAGGGTAAGACAGTAGGGAAACAAGCTTGGGTTTTGCAGGAGGGATGTAGGTAAGGCCCATAGCTGCCCATTTCTTCATCAGCAACAGCTGTGCATATGTTTGTAATTTGGTGTGACATTTGAAACCTTCCACCCCTGAGAGAGGTGTAAGGACAACAATAATACTTGTTGTACAGCCAATTGTAATTGACAGTTTCCATGTCCAGCAGACATGTGTGCGAAATGGGCAGCTATGTATGGGGCGTGATTTTTTTGTGGGTACAGAGTGCCCTTTTTTTTTTTTTCAGGTGAGAGTGGTATGTCAGGTAAAGGAAGTCAGTATAGCTGGGGAGGTAGGTTGGGTAGGTCAACAGACAAGACAAACAAGATGCATACAGGGGCGGTGTATGACACGTGTGGGGGGGGTTACACAATTTACGGGGACGGATGTTTGGATATCCAGAGCCCATGAGCCCACAGATGGCAACAGTGGAACTGATATCCCCACCCATCGGCAGTTGCCACTGTGCCTTCACTGCCCAGGATGGGGCTGTGCTGGGGGCTGTGTAGGCCGGGCAGCAGGCATGCCCGTTAGTTGTGCCACCTGTGCCTCAAGCTGGTGTAGGGGCCCAAGAACAGCTTCCTGGATCTCCCTACGCACCACAGTCCGGACGCTACGGAGGGTGAGTGGTGGTTCTCCTCCGGCCACACTTGCAGAGGGGGGATGAGCCCCATCCCCTGCAGCGCTTCCACCCGCAGGTGGCACAGGGCCACTGGAGGAGGGTCCAGACTGGGCACTACTGCCAGGTGCACTCGCCAGCTGAGGTGGGAGAGGTGGGTCCGCTGGAACCCGCCTTTCCTGTCTTCCCATGTTTTGCATTATGCCATGACAGTTTGGGTTAGTAACATACAATACCATTCACAATTAGTTGTAACAGCATGCATTAGTATTCCCATTAACCAAACACCCAGATATTCACACCATTGAACAGCGAGCATAACACATGCATAATTTGAACAGCAATACACAGTCCAAAAACATGCAGGGTTGACTGATGGCAACAGGCCATCAGGTTTGGATGTATGAACAGGGCAGATGCATCAACGTACATGCAAATATGTATGACCCAAAAGGACAAATGTCCAGGGGTGTTAATTGTGATTGCACATACCAATTTCACGTGGAATGGATTATATGTGGTTATAGAGTAGGGTGAAGAAAATATAATTAACACCTTCAAATACCAATACATATGCTGTACATTTCTAATAGCTGCAGATATATACACACTACAGTTCTACCTACAGTTTCCTATGTGATAACTACTTCAAGTTGGTGATAGGAATGTTACTGCTACATCAATATACATTTTCATTTTTATTCATACACGTTCATATCTGGCTCTGTTCAGCTACATCATCCTGCTACATTTGCTTTATATAGCTATAGACAACTGTGGATGTTTGGTATTTCAGACAATCATACTATCTGCATATTGCAGACTGAGAGCAACATATCCAGATTTTGGGATACACATTCCAGCTGCAGGAACATTTTGAAAACATTTCACAGTTTGGTTCTGCTTGTCACATTCATTTCATTCTGTACTGACTGCAGTATACTTTATTCAGGAGTTATTACTACTTTATTGGTGGATTCATAACTCTTTCTCACACTCTCTCACTTGTTTTATTTTTACAATTCAGGATGGTACTTACTTCTAGGCTTTATTGACATGTTTTACCTGAAGTTATTACAATCCTTTCCAACAGTCTCACTTCTGTCTTGTTTCAGTATTTCAACAGGGATATATTTCACACATGTGTTTTGCTCATCTTCTGCAGCTGTACTTTTCAGCCTGCTGCAGGTTGTGTACTATTATATTACAGGTGGGACATCTTTATTTCAGACTTTATTTCAGACATTTTCATTTTTCTGTTTGGATTACAGACTGCAGCACACTTTTGTAATCATGAAATACTTGCAAACACTCTTACACTGTTACTTGCACATTTTATTACTTAGTGACTACACTGCACTCTTTTGCTAACTGTCATACTTTTATATTTATTTACAGTTACAGGGAGAGGATTACTGACCTGCCTGGTGGCACAACCGCACCAGCCTATCGCCATAGGCTCTGTGGTTCGCAGAACGGACACCTGCAGCTGTAATATATATAAAGTAATATTGGAATATACATCTCCATAATATCAGCTAGGTTAATTTCTTACATACATAATTAGATGTAACTTACTCAGTAGTGGGGCGTTGGGCATTTGCCGGGCCTCCTGGATCCAAAGGTTCAGTTGGTCCTGCTTCCATCTCTTCAGGTCCGCATGGTGGTGACGAACCTGCTCACCAGTCCTTAGAATCCCTGTGGCACTGGTAAGATCATGAGCCAACCGGTCCCATGCCTCAGCCCTATATGCTCCCCACAGGACCTGGCCCTGCATGAGTTGGGCCTCATGATTGTGGACAAGGAGCCAAACCATATATTTTGACTCCTCAATGCCCCATCTCTGTGCTCAAAAGCAACTAACCTCACCTACTCCTGACATTCTGGCTGCAAGTTAGTTCTACAATCGGTTATGCTGTGTATTCCCGTCTATGGGGCTTATATATGCCATTTTTCCCGCACTTATCTGTGATTGGCCATTTTGGAATTGTATCAGCTTCACAAAACCTGCTTTGTCATGCTCCTCTTTCTATTCATTCCTATATATTTGCTATTACTGCATTTCTAAGTACAGCTCTCATGGCTTAGTGGTTCAGTACCTTGACTATGGTGCATGGTATCCTGGGCTCGAACCTGGCCATTGCTTTTTATATTTTGTGACTGTCTAGACAGGCTAGGAGGTGTGTCTGTGTAAAGGCAGTTTTGTTACAGCTTGCTCAACGTTGCCCGTCGGTTAGCTTGTTGGCACGGTGCGCAGCTCCGCACAAACGGGTTACGCTGGTTTACGCTTCATTTGGCTGTCAGCACGCATATTACGCTCAGCTCAGCTAGGGGCACACAGTTTCAGCGTGTTAAACCACTACTCACCTACGGGCACTCATTTTGCACCTGTTGAACCACTGCTCACCTACGGGCACTCATTTTGCACCTGTTAAACCACTGCTCACCTTCGAGCACTCATTTTACACCTGTTAAACCACTACTCACCTACGGGCAGATGCACTCAACTTGTTAAATTGTAGCTCAGCTATAGGCACATCTGGCATTTTTTTTTATTTTGTTATCTCACATTTCTTCAAAATAAATGGCCCATTTCATTACATTTTACATAAAATATAATTTTATATGTGTACATATATGTCAGGAACTTGTTTCGTGCTTATTTCACTATAAATAAAAGTTGATGTTGTGGGGGTTCGAACCATGACTGCCTGTTCTTCAGCCAACATCTCTACCACTATGCTATTGCTTTTTGGCTTACTTTGCATAGTTAGTTCTTATATGCTTTTCCATTTACTGCTAACTGTGGCTAAGCTACGGGCACGCACGTGCAAACGAGCGCACTCACGGGCAAACATCTTTACGAATAAAAAAAATATATAACATGTTCATTTATATAATTTTATGTTCATAGTCTGTGGGGGCATGTGTTGTGTTGTGTTTATTCACATTTCCATGGACTCTGTCATGGGGGTTTACTTTAGGCACTTTTACTCTTCTGGGGGCGTGTCCGTTTGCAGGGCTCGGCCTACGGACACGTCCCCTACTGTCTTCCACGGACTGTGTAAGCCTTAGGTGTGATTCAGTATGCCCTCATGCATATGCATGCCATGCTGATGTCACACCATTTAACTGCAGCCTCCGTGTAAGCCTTGTAACTCTTACACGGAGGCTTTGTGAATCTTGCCCATTTTCTTGCTGTTCAACTTTTAGAAATACTATCCTGTAATAAAAACTAATTGCTGCTCTGGGTATTGAACCCATTCACAGTTAAACTGTTGTTTTCATTGTCTAATGCAAGCAGTAAGATTTATTGTTAAAGGCATGAATCCATGCTTGATATCAAGGTTGAGGTATCCCTGCACAAAATGCTAGTGAATGATGGACTGAAAATAATTTTCTGATTTGAACTTAGAACTCAGTCATAGTTACCCTTTGCCTCTCTGATTTGAGTTAATCACTGCTGGTACACCTCACAGTTAGCATCTATTTCCTCTGTGGCTGTATAATACAAAGATAAAATAAATATATAATAAAATAAATATATATTAAGGCATACTGAGTAAATACATTGGCTGGCTAAACCATTAATGCCATATCATAGACAGGTTATGGGTCAGTGTACTTACAGAAATGAGGGGTGTTCACAGTGTTAAATTTAGCCTCACATTAGCTTAGGAGGTCCTGCTTGCACTTATTAAGGTCATTATAATGGTGATGACATAGTTAGCCAATGCAAGGAATGCAAGTTGCACTAGAGAAAGCATTGACTAATCTATTGCAAGCCTCAGCCTTATACTAAGACATCACACAGTAGTAAAGGTGTGAAACATGGCACTGAGATTTGTCATGTGTGATGCTCAGTTTATTGACACAGGTTCCAGTGTTCAAGAATAAAATGCTTAATGGCATGGCATTTAATTGTTGCAGTTTGGAAGGAAAAAGTGGATGAATTGTGACATATTGTGATGGGGCTTTCACAATGTTAAAATGTAGATGTATCAGCTGGGAATCAAACAAATGGGCTAAATCATGCAACTGTTGAACCGTACCTTTTTAACTGACATTGCAATGGGAGAACTACCTTTTAAGTCAACAATATCCAAATATACTTATTTCAGAATGAAGGGAGAGACCCTTCAGAGAGGCCTTTTTGTGTGTGATTTTAATTAGTTCTTGGAATGCATTCCTATGTAAAAGTATTTCTGTTTGTAAATATATTTCAGATGGATGCAGTTGAATGAGCTGAGTAATACAGCCTGGGATGTTTTACATACATACTTCACATGGCATAGCTGTCCTAAACGCATAGGATATGTGATGAGTTATGACAATTATAACAAAAGCATTGTGCCCATCATACATTTGCAAGTGAATATTAAATTAAATATCATCATTGTCATGCTTAAGAAATTGGACGCAGATTAGATTGAGGTTATATGTGAAGCACTAATTATATATGCTACATAGAACAATTTACTTTTGCATATACTACTGATACATCACTTCCAATAAGCATGTATAAGATTATCATTTTTTTTATTTCTATAGTCCTAATTAAGATGTTGTGAGAAATGGGATTCTTACACCCTTTGTAAAAGCACATTTTTGTCAGATTTGAATCCTTTAGTAGCTGCGTATTTTATCTAAACTCTTGCACTTACACCTTGTGCCCACAGACAGGTATGTGAGAGTTGGAATTTCTCCACTTAGTACTATCCAGAGTGCTGATAAAAGCATGCCTTTGTCAGGCATGTGTGTGCTACATAAGGCATCCCAAACAAAATTTTTCACATTTTTCTTTAGTTAGTAAGCTATGTTTGCATGGTGTAGAGCAGAGAATGAATGCAGATTTAATATGAAAAGAATCATATTGTGAATAATTGCAATCTGATCTCTAAACAGGATTTGAACAATGCACCATCTGCCTTATTTCACTTAACTCATTTCACTTACACCTTGTGTCACAGATCTGGACATCTTTCAGGTGCATTCTCTGCAGTAATTGCTATCATTGGTGCTGTGGCCTGTGCACCAAAACCAGGCATATTTGTGCTACATAAGACAAACTAAACTAAAAGTTTCACTTTTTCCTTGGGCACTGAACTGTGTTCGTATGCTGCTGAGTAGAGAGCAAATGGAAAAGGCATTAGAAAAAGATATATGATAGAGAGTAAAGCTAATAGTAAATTAAATGCATCAATGATCAGAGTAAGAGGTGCATTCAGGTGACACATTCATGCTTCACATATCTCATTGTAACATCGGAAATGTACTTTGTGGAACACATTATCAGACTTGTATTTCATGACAAATAATGTGAAAGTGGACACAGTGATACTGACAATATTTGATTTATAAATAACACAATGGTATCACAAAATGTGAATAAATATGTATTTAGACCACCATCTGTAAAATTATCACTTAAGTAGATACAAGCCATGCGTCAGCTGTCCTTTTTCTCCAAGCACATTGCATTTACACCTTGTACCATAGAGAAGTCGCCTAACAAGTGTATGTCCTTTACTAAGAGTGCTGATGGCTATGCAATGCCACCAGGCTAGATTGCATTACATAAGGCAGCTTAAACTAAATTTTTGACTTTTCACATAACCTATAAAAGTACATTTCCTGCAGCAAAGTGGAACGCAAATGCAAAAGTCAATATTTACTTTGACTTTGGCTTTATTGGAAGGATTCACTAAAACATGTTTGGAATAACAATTTAAAGGAACATGAAATAAATCACTGTGTATATCTAGCAATGATCAGAGCTACTACTGCATCACACTGATACATTTAGCCTTTTCATATCTCCTTGCAATATCAATAATATCATGTATGTCTGACAATATCAGGACTTTAGCTAATGCCATCAGAATGGAGAAAGGCACAGGGAACAGCAGAAATGTTTTCTTTTTCACACAGCACACACAATTAATATTGATGTAATTTCAAATGAATTATCTGTCACTTTTAGCCAATACTGACCTTACTTGAGTTTCCCACACCAGCACATTCATTCACCAAAATGAGAGTCAAGATTTATTATGACCAACCTCAGTAAAATGTTTGCGGAACTGGTTTTGAACCCTGCACCACCTGTACTGTTTCTCTAAGCTCAATACATTTGCACATTATGCCACAGAGATATGACAGCTTGACTTTCTTTATTCATTACAGTCCAGACTGCTGCGAAAAGTGCAACAATGCCAGTCTTAATTACACTGTTGATGGCAGTTCAAAAAAAGTTTTTCAGTTTTTACCATGGGCAATAAATTACTGCGGTGGTGGTGCTGCGGTAGCGTTGTCGCCTCACAGTTAGACGTTGCCCGTTCGATTCTCAGTTAGAGCGTCTTCTGTGTAGCGACATGCGTGAATGGTCATTCCTTCATTGAAGGTTGTGCGTTAGGCCCGGCAAGCCAGTATGTAAAAATCTACTGCCAATAATTAGCGGACCGGAGTTCCGCTGTGGCAATCCCTAACCGGGAAAAGCCGAAAGACACAAACAAACCATGGGCAAAAAAATTGCCTTTCACTGATACTGACAACTGCGGGTCAGTGGACCACAATGCCAGTTTGCATGCAAATGTTAAGGGGAAAATTTTGGAAACAAGTACTTAAATATACATTTCTGATGTTTAATCAACTTTGTTGTCTGTTATATCCTGGGAAATAAGGAGACCACACGGTTCTGGAGTTGTAAGGCCTTTCTTTATTAAGAGCCTCCAGGTGCGCACCCATGCTACATGTTCACCACTTCTCCATAGCCATACATACACCGGAAACAACAAGTTACCAGAGAATACAGAACCAACACTACATGTTGCTAATTCCCCATAGCGCCCCTACAGTACAATAACAACATTACTTGCCCGATACTACATTCCTCCCCTCTTAAGCGCTGAATACGCTTCCTTACATAAGAAAAAACAAGGGAGCAAGTCAAAACCAATCCATCTAGTCACTTAATTTCCTACAATCGAGTTAGGTTGTTCTTTTAAGCTAGACATGCAATTGTAACACTGATAGTCCTTCAAGTAACTAGGTTTAACCAGTGCCCGCTTAGAACGGCGCAATGGTACCACCCTAGGTGACTCCGTGTCACAGTTACCACCTCTGGTACCGTGTGTCCATCCCTGGAAAAGTTGGGTCCTCGAACCTCTCCTTCCGAGTCCCGGCGGTCTCCCTCGCCCCCAAAATCGGAGATCCTCCTGCCGCTGCAGCCCTTCTCCAAACTAACGGTATTTCCGGGCTTGCAGTTCCAGGAGTCCTTCTCCTGTGCACTCCGCAGAATCTGGTCCACATGTCTCCTCACCACTAAACCTCCATTCAACCTCACCTGGTACGACAGGGGACCCGTGCTCTTGACAATGAACCCTGGAATCCATTTAGGTCCATAACTGAAGTTTTGCGTCATCACTGCATCTCCCTCCAAGAAACTTCTCTCTCTCCGTCGTCGATCATGATGTTCTTTTTGCCTCCACTGTATCCTCTCTACCTTAGCTCGGATGTTTGGATGCACCAGATCCAATGTTGATCTTAATCTCCGTCCTTGCAACATCTCGGCAGGGGACAATCCCGTGGTAGACTGGGGTGTAATGCGGTAGTTGAATAACACCCTTGACACTTTGGCTGCCATACTTCCGTCTCCGGCCTTATCATCATCGCTTTAAAGGTCTGGACAGCCCTTTCAGCACAGCCATTGGAAGCCGCATGGTATGGTGCTGATGTGATGTGTACAATGCCATTTTTTTCCAGAAAACCCTTGAACTCTCCACTCATGAAACATGAAGCATTATCTGATACAATAGTCTCTGGTAACCCTTGGCTACTGAAACTCTTCCTCAGGCATTCAATGGTAGTGGTGGAAGTGGGTGTTTTGACTGGGTAGGCATCCATCCATTTAGAATGAGCATCCATTATTATCAAGAACATTGCCCCCATAAAAGGCCCTGCATAGTCTATATGAAGTCTCTGCCAAGGTCTACTCGGCCACTCCCATGGGTGTAGTGGTGCCACCACAGGTAAGTTGCGATGTTGCTGACAGGTTTTACACTCTTTCACAGCGACTTCAATGTCGTGGTCCAACTTTGGCCACCAGAAATAACTTCGTGCTAAGGCCTTCATTCGGGTGATGCCCACATGACCCTGGTGCAGCTGTTGTAAAAGTGCACGTCTTCCTGGGGGCAGAATTATCACTCGTGCCCCCCACAACACGCATCCATCTTGCACACTCAGCTCTGTTTTCCTCACCTCATACGGCCGGAAAACTAGATCAGGTTGTTGTGTTGTCCAGCCTTGCTGGACCCACTGAAACACTCGAGCCAACACCGGGTCTTTTCGTGTCCATTCGCTCAGTTCCTTCGCTGACACCAACGTGATGTCGTCCATCATCAACACTCGGTCCTCCGTTTCCTCTCGCCGGAGAGGCCCCGGTAGCGGCAGACGGCTCAGCGCGTCCGCATTGCTATGGTGTTTCCCGGGCTTATAAACAATCTCATATTCATAAGCTCTCAATGTGACAGCCCATCTCTGAATGCGGGGAGAAACCATCTGAAGCACGGCCTTCATTTTGTTGAACAGTGACAACAAAGGCTTATGATCGGTGCACACAGTAAACTTCCTGCCATAGAGGTATTTGTGGAACCTCTTAATTCCAAAAATTACAGCCAAACCCTCTTTGTCTAGCTGGGAATAGTTTGACTCTGCGGGTGTTAAGGTTCGTGACATGAACCCAATGGGTCTTTCTTGTCCATCTGGCATACGGTGTGCCAACACGGCCCCTAACCCATAAGGTGAGGCATCACATGACAAAATTAAGTCCTTGTGACTATCGTAGTGCACCAAAACCTCTGAAGACTGCATTAGTTCCTTGGACTGCTCAAACGCTTTGTCTTGTTCCTCCTGCCACGTCCACAGGGTCTCCTTCCTTAATAGTTTATGTAAAGGAGCTAACAGCGTTGACAGATTTGATAGGAACCTGTTATAATAGTTGAGTAAGCCTAAATTGGCCTTCAGCTCTGTAACATTTGTGGGTGCAGGTGCCTCTTGGATGGCTTTTACCTTGTCTGGCAGGGGGTGTAGGCCCGATGCATCCACCTTGTAACCCAGGAACTCTGCTTCCTTTGCCATGAAAGCACATTTACTCCTCTTCACCCGTAAACCAGCCTCTCGCAGTCGCCTTAGCACCTCGTTCAGAGTCTCCAGATGCTCGCAATTGTTCCTACCCATCAACAGGATGTCGTCCAGATACACAGCCACCTTCGGAATTCCTGCCACCAGTCCCTCCATTATTCTCTGGAAAATAGCTGGACTAGAGGAAACACCAAAGGGTAAACGATTGACTTGGAACAGCCCTTTGTGTGTGTTAAGGGTGACATATGCCTTTGACCCTTCTTCCAGAACTACTTGTTGATATGCATGACTGAGGTCCAGTTTACTAAACTTTTCACCTCCCGACAGCTTTTCAAATACATCCTCCACCTTGGGTAATGGATACTGCTCCAGTTTCGAAACTTGGTTCACTGTTAGCTTGTAGTCACCACATATGCGTACAGTATTATCTGGCTTTAATACTGGAACAATTGGTGCCGCGCATTCAAAACTTCACTGGTTCAATTATACCTTGCTTGGTGAGTCGCTCCAACTCAGTCTCCACTTTCTTCTTCATTGCGTATGGTACGGGTCGGGGTTTGTAAAATCTTGGCGTTGCGTTTTCTTTAACGTGTATCTTTGCTGGTGGACCCCTCCAGGTCCCCAGTTCCTCTTTGAACACTTCTTCATTGTTCTCCAGCACCTCTTGCAAGGCCAGCCCCTGCTGTTCTACTTTATGGAGCCGTAGACAACCCATTTCCAGCTCCTTTAGCCACGCCCGGCCTAACAGGTTTGGTCCGTTACCTGCTACCACCATGACTGGCAACTGTTTGACTTTATCTTTATGTTTTACAGTTACTTTGGCCATCCCCAGTGTGGGAACTGTTTCACCTGTATATGTTTTCAAAGTCACAGAACAGTCCTGCAGCTCCTGAGCTTCTTTTAGCCATAACTTTCCATACTCAGCCTTGGACAGAACTGTCACACTACATCCCGTATCCACCTCAAACTGCACCATTTTACCATTTAGGTCCAACTGGGTTGTAATGGGATCAACTCTTTCCCACCTGGCCTCTTTCATGTTAAACATAGTAAACACTTCCTCTTCTTCCCTGGTGTGTTGATTTGTACCTTCACGCATGTGGTGTGCATACTGCCGTTTTATTTTCCGGTTTCCCTTTCTGTCCATCATACTGTTCTTTTCCTCCCCCTTTCTCGGCTGTTCCCTAGAGGGCGTTGATCGGCACATTTTCTTCACATGGCCCTTTTTCCCGCAAGCATGACACTTTTCATTTAAGAAACGACAGTTCCTTGACAGATGTTCCCCGCCACACCTGTAACAGGCATACTGACCAGACTTCCCTTGTGATTTATGCTCCACGACCACTTTATGCACTGGCAGTGGGGTAGCACTCCTGCTCCCCACCCCTTCGATGGTCCTTGGTTGTAAATCACGAATGTCTTTATTCGCCATCTCGATGGCCTGTGCCAACTTCAAGGCCTTTTCAAACGACAACTCAGGCTCCGCTAACAATCTGCGTTGTATGCGGTCATCTGCAATGCCACATACGAGCCTATCTCTTAGCATTTCTGTCAGTCTGTCCCCATAATTACAGTGTTGCGCCAGTTCCCTCAGCACTGCGACATACTCCGTTACCGTTTCATTGGCCATTCTAGTCCTTGAATTTAACTTGAACCTTTGGACTATTGCACTCGGCTTCGGGTTATAATGTGACTGAAGCAAGCTCGTCAACTCCGTGAACGATTTATCCCCCGGTTTATCAGGACTCAATAAGTTCCTCATCAGACTGTACGTCTTGCTGCCCACCGAGCTCAGCAATATGGCTCGCTTCCGGCCCGCATCCATTATCTGGTTGGCTTCAAAAAAATGTTCCAACACTTCACAATACTCCTCCCAGGTCTGTGTCTGACAGTTGTATGCAACCAGCGACCCTAACATGGAAACAGACATAACTCCGGCAGGCCCAGTCTCTTCGTCGTCCGACATTAACTGCACCCCGCCGTTTTCACTCGCAGCGGACTCGGAGGCATCCCATCTCTCGTCGCCAATATGTTATATCCTGGGAAATAAGGAGACCACACGGTTCTGGAGTTGTAAGGCCTTTCTTTATTAAGAGCCTTCAGGTGCGCACCCATGCTACATGTTCACCACTTCTCCATAGCCATACATACACCGGAAACAACAAGTTACCAGAGAATACAGAACCAACACTACATGTTGCTAATTCCCCATAGCGCCCCTACAGTACAATAACAACATTACTTGCCCGATACTACATTGTCTTGCAACAGGAACATGTATGGATTTGAATAATCAAATCGGGGTATTAAGAACAGTCACTGAAGATTTTTCCCATATTTGCCACAGACAAAGACAGACTCAATAACACCCACACGAAATGTACACTAAATGTAAACAATCTGCATTCAAGAAAATCTCTACTACATTTTTTGTGCTTTGTAGTCACTCAGAAAGATTATATTAAGTGTGCATCTAGTCTACATTTTGTGCTAACCTTTATAAATCCCTCTCAGTATTTAAAGCTGCAAGAAAATCAATAGGAAAACAAATTAGTAGGAAGAAGATATGAGTTATGCTTGTGTTGTCTGTTCTCTCAGAATGGTGTGCACTTAGTGTACACTAAGTATAGGTGTTAATGAATCCCAGGGATAGACTGGCAAGGAGAAAAAAGTATTAAGATGTACTGAACATTTGACTTTGTATAAGGTCACACTGAAACTGCAATAGAAACCAGTTATGAAAGTTGTCCTTTTTTATTTGACAGTAAATGTCTGCATAATTATGATATTGCCAACAGTTATGATGCCCATGCACTCAACCAATATTAAACAAAGACTGCAGACACTGCAGGTGTGTTCCTCTCTTTCTCTATGGTGCATCATTCCCTTATTTTTGCTTTCTTAAGAGCAATTCTATCTCAGTTTTATTGCACATTATCTGTATCAGTGCTTGATATACTCCCTTTAATATGAACAACATTTTTAAGTAAGGATCAGTAATTGCAGTTTATTTATTTATTTCAGTTTGATGACTGGGGAAGTCTGCTGAGCCTAAAAAGAGCCTGTTTTCAGTGGAGGCCCGGGGAGAAAAGCTCCAGTAACAATGACAAACATATTAGCATATACATATACAAAGCAAAGAAGTCATACAGCTTTATGCAGCATTCTACAGTAACAAATTTCTACATTCTACCATAATAAATTCTAGCAGCTGTATAGTCTAAGAGTCATTAGCAGTGAATTGCAACTGACAGTTTACATTCCACAATAATGGCAGTACAAATCTAGCAACAGAGCACTCTAAGGGTCATTAACAGTGAATTACATTTACATTTGAGGATGACAAATTGTTGGAAATAAACTATTAACAACATTTGGAAGTTAAGGAGGAGTAGGAGGGCAAATGATGTGAGAGCAGTTATTAAAGCCAGCATTTGAATGTTAGGAATGTTAATCTCCTAACTCAGTCAGTGTAGTTTCACACTTTTTTGGTTAAGTCTCTTCTCCCTGACACACCCTCAACAAGTGTACATCAAAGAGTGCAGTCAGTGAAACACTGACTGTTCCTGTAGTCAGATTAATCATAGACATAAGCCATTAGCAGGTAACACTTTTTAATGCTCGCTTTTACAGTGCTAGGGCATGTGCATGTAATTGTATAGGTTCTTACAGCATGTTAACATTCCTTATACTTAGTGCGGATTGTGGTAATCAGGAAAGCTAAGGATTTAACACCTCATTTGTATACTTACTGTGCTCACAGGGCTATCTCTGCACTATATATAAAGATAATAAATTAGCTAATGCCCTTGTTTCACAATGAGGAGACTGGATCCAGAAAGCTCGATGCTGCTGAATAAACACAACTTTTGGAGAATTATCTACTTTCTACACTGCTTTATTGTCAAGGCATGTTTATATTTCTTACATAAGGTAAGGTGGTTGACACAGCCTATGTTGACCTTGCCAAGGCTTTCAGCACTATCCCCCATTTTGGAATTATAGCTAAACTAACTAAACTAGGTATAAATCCCTACATCACAAGATGGGTTGCCAACTGGCTCACTGACAGAATCCACACTGTAAAAGTTGCAGACTCCAAATCTGACTTCAAACCAGTGACAAATGGAGTACCACAGGGTTCAGTCCTGGGACCTCTCCTGTTTGGTATCTACTTCTCTGAAGTACAGGCTAACACAGAAGGCCTCTGGCTAATGAAGTTCACAGATGACTGTGAACTAGGAGCCATAGTCAAGTCCCCAAATGATGTGGACATCCTACAGAAGGGCCTCACTGAGACAGATGCCTGGTGTCAGAGGCATGGTCTCAAGCTCAATGCCAAAAAGTGCATTGTCATCCCCTTTGGTAAAAAATGTGTACCCATGAACTACCACATAAACAGCAGTCTATTTAATGCTGAATGTGTGATAAGAGACCTTGGGACACAGGTGGACAGTAGTCTCTCCTTTGATAATCACATCGCCACAGTAGTCAGGGAATACTTCTATGTGGCACTCCTCATCACAAAAGGGTTCTCATCTAGGAAAAATGAAGTCATTGTTCCCCTCTACTCGGCACTCATTAGAACCATTATAGAGTACAATGCCCCTTTTGGAATGTACCTCACAAGAGATATACAGTAGATGGAAAGGCCACAGAAGTACCTCACAAAGAGGATTACTTGCCTCAAACAGATACCCTACACTGACCGTCTCAAAAAACTCCAGCTTTACTCTGTAGCATATCTCCTACTCTGAGGAGATCTCTGCCTAACATATAAAGCTATGTTAAACCCAGAGCTGTTGGACATGCTACACCTAAAGAAATCTCAATCCCTCCGAGCTACACACTCTAGGGATCTAAACCTTGTCACCACAATAAACAGGACATGCTGGAAGGATAGATTACTGTCCGAGAGACTTCCTATACTCTGGAACAAGCTATCCATCTATGTCAAGCAAAGTTCCTTATTAGCACTCCAAGAAAAATCTTGATGAGTGGATGGGAAATAGGAAATACACCCCGGGGATCACTTCTGTGGCTCTGCTCGACAGGGGCACAGGAAATTAACTTTCTTGGGTGGCGTAAGCCAGAGAACCTTGTTGGCTAGGCTTACTTAGGCCCTTGGGCCAATAGCCTAGTACCTACCTATGAACCTATAATGCTTTAATTGTAACAAAGGGTGAATTGCAATGCCAACCCCAAACCATTGATTTATCTTAATGTTTTTAATCTCTTTACTTTTGACATTGCTAGTTATAGTAATGTCTGAATTACAAAAATGCATGTTACAGAATACTACCTGTCCTCCATTTTGTAGGTTGTATTTATTTATGTTTTGTTCAGTTATTGCAGACAGTGTACTATAACTTTGTAGCAAGGGTTGGCATTTTTCCAAGTGTTAACACAAAGAAAATGGAATAAATTTGCCATTTGTACCTGACTGCCCTCCACAACAGTGGATATGGCACTTAAAATAGTTGTCTTACATTTCTGCTGCTACACTTTGAATTGTCATTGCTAATTCTGCAATGTATTACGCAGTTACTCAAACCTGTATTCTCTGTATTATAGAACTGGTACAGGTTGTTGATGATATTTCATTTAGAATATTTTTTTGTGGAGGGTCTGCACTAAACTGTAAATTCATAGAGAGCATTACCTTTTAAACTGTTTTTCGCATGATGAATACATGCATTTATACATAAATTGAGTTCAGAGTCATCTTGTCTGTGTATTATATATTTAATTATGCATCTGTTTTCTGTGTCATCTCATACAGGGATATGGCACCTGTGAAGAAATCTGCACCCCTCAAGCCACCATACAATGATGCAGAATATTAAGTCATTATCCAGGCCTTATGTCACCATAGAGCTTTTCTCATAGGAAGAGGTTGAAGTGACCAATCTGCCTAAGACTGGATATGACAGCACATGGTCAATGGCATCAATGCTGTCTGAGGACATATGAGAAGTTACTCCAAGATATGTCACCAGGCAAGTGATATGATAACCTCTGCCTGCTGTAGGGTAGGTGCAGTTGCCTGGGAACAGGTGGCTAGAGCAGGTGGTCCTGTTACTGAGCAACCACTTATTGAAACAGAGGAGTTTCTGTCCAGTGTCAAAGATCCAGATAGATTGGCAATGGGCTCTTACAGAATCTTTGACACTGCTGCTGATATAGATGACAGATCCAAAGTGTCTCAAGCAGAACTTCCAGGTATGCAAAATGCAAGTGTCGTGTATATATATATATATATATATATATATATATATATATATATATTTATATATATGGGTATACTCTCAATATCTCACAATTTAATTAAAAAAGGTACAAAACAGCGAAGTGTTGTACTGAAACTGCAACTAAACGAATGGCCCTAATGTTGAAAAACAGCCGTTAATGCTGAGAATGTCGACAACAACATTTTATGGCATTAACAACAATGCCACCCTTACCGCAACTCTCTAATCCCTACACTTAAACTTCACATGTATGCAGGGGGGCAAGCCCTCCTGCACCCCCCACACCCTCCCTAACTTAATATTCCAACTTCGAGATCGCACAACAGTGAGGAAAGGGATGTATTTCCCTAACCACACTGTACCTCAATCCCTTTACGTGAGTGAACGTTATATTTGCGAGTGCACAGTCCATTCACAAATATGCTGTTCGCTCATGTAACCTGCACACATATGAAGTATTCGAACATCTGTTGTTCGAATACTTCATAGCCGTGCAATTGCACAGCGACATTTCAATAGTAAACCATATATATATATATATATATATATATATATATATATATATATATATATATTCACTTCAGAATCTTGAAATTACGAAACATCGAATTTCATATGTTTGAGACCATATGACTGATGTTTCGGATTATCAAAATTCCGAAACAAATCAAAAAAACAGCAACAATGTAAATACATATAAGGAAAGTATGTGATCAATTTTATTCTCTATTTCTCTGTTTGTTTTGTTTTTTGCTTGTTACCACAGGTAATCCCGACAGTGAACTGTGGAACTCCTACCACCTGATGTCAGGGTATTGATAGGCTCTGATGATAATGTTGGTGATGAAGAGGCACAGTCTGAGGGTGGAGAAGGTCAATCTGACACTGATATTGTGGCTCGCATATCACTGAACCTATTTCAGACATAGTCTGTAAGCATATGCATACCCATGATGTGGATACCTCTGATATAGGACAGGTTGAGTGTGACACAGTTGAGCAGAGTAGTGTTGTTTCTCTGGTTGTAGAGCTGGTTGCTTCTCTTCATAGTCATTGTGAGGGAGATGTGCCGCACAGGAAGGTTTGTAGAGGTCCTCGGAGTAGGCCTGCTAGCCACCCTCCCAGTGATGCTAGTGTGTCATTATGTGTCGCCAGACATGTGTAAAGCCATAGTGGAGGCACAAGAACTTCCTACCTGTGCTTCAGAAGAGATAGTGTGAGTACTAAATATCATATATTCTGATGTACATGGCTCCCTGAATGATGTGGGTGACTCCTTGGATGGGATGAATGACACACTGAATCAGGCAGTGTCTGTAAAGGAATATTTGTTGGGAGAGGGTGTGCATTCACATGGCTAGAGAGCTGCAACATCTGGTATTAGCAGATGTGGCCATGCAAGATCCTGCTGCTGCAGTGACACTACTTCTACTTCTCAGTCAGTGATTGCAGTGTTAACCCAGATATGGCAAGCTGCAGGGTCATGGCCTAGGATGTAGTCATGAGGAGAACTTGTCCAGTAGACATTCAGGTAACACCCCGATTTCTCATCCAGTAGACATTCAGGTACCCCCCCCCCCGATTTTTCATCCAGTAGACATTCAGGTAACACACAGATTTCTCGTCAGGGTTGTAGAAGTAGCAACTTCTGGTAAAGGTGATGCTCATGGTCAGGAATGACTGTGCTGAGCTGACTAGACTACCATGCATGGCTCACAGCTGTCTGAGATGACAGGACATATTGCTAGCACAGTGCTTGCTTGTGTTCATGCATATACACACACACACATTGAAAAAAACAATCACTTGCCCATACCAACTTGCACACATGCAAGCTATCTAAACAATATTATTGAGTGCTATATATCAGCTATTACTATCCCTGTGCACTGTATACTGTCACAGATACATGTGCTTGTTACTCACACACACTCACTTTTTTGGTGTCTGTTAGTATTTTGGCAGAGGTGACTGAGTCATATTGCAGTGCTCCTCCTGATGTGTTTAGACATCAAAACCTTGATTTTAGCAATCCAAACACTCATTCTATGATATTTCATGTTTGACTGTAGACTTTATTGTATCCTTGCTAAGTGGGGTTGTATGTATTTCTCATGAGTGTCATGAGCCAGGGCTCAAGTGCATAACCTACATCCCCTATTAGTTGCCTTTGAGGAATGTCACCTTTAGCAAAACTTGTGTACAGCTCATATGTGTGCCATATGTGGGTCATGGAAACTGCCTGAATTACCTGTGCAGATACTATACATGATCCCTTGGGCATTACAAACAACCTGTCAATTTCCACAGTGGAAAACTTTTCTCTTGATGTACCTCTTTCCTTGTTCCCCATGTCGGGCTTTTATTTTTATTTGTGTGCAATCTATGACCCCCGACATTTCAGGGAAGTGTGTTACTGCATAGAATTTCTGCATGTTTTTTGCTCCCTCTTGTGTAGTACATGTTTAAGCAGATATGGTCCCTTGCATGCAGTAGCATTACATTTAAACTGATGCAATATTCTAGAGGCAGATGTCTGTGATACCCTAATATATCCCCTGTTGGTGTCTGGGAAGTAGCAGTAGCTAGTATACATAGTGCTACACATATCTTTGTTTACACTGAGATGAGTTCTGCATGATTTTCCATAGTCTTGAGGTGGAGGTGGCAGAGGTTGCATTGCTCCTCGGCTGTTTTGCTGTATCTCCTTCAATTTTGGTAGCATGCAGTCCATGATAAGTCAAACAGGACTTAAACACCCTTCTTCTTCTTGTCCAAGATCTGGCAGCAGCAACAGCTGCACCTCAGTTTAAAGCCTGTTGCACAAACAGCATCCATGATAATAGCAGAAGCAACCTCTTATCATGTTTGTTTTTTCCTACCTGTAATTGTGCTGTATTCCAAAGAGTGGTGCACAGGGCAAAAATCTTACAGTGGGTGTACACAATTGTTTTATAGCTTCCTAAATAGATCTATCATATTGGATTGGTTAATTAGCATGTACTTCAACTCTCTCTGCTGTGGTTAGAATATTCTGCTGTTTCCCCTTGTTTGGCAGCCCTGCACGTCATGTGGAGCCATTTAATGAATAACAAATAGCAAGCTGTCATGTTTGTGGTGTGGAGTGCTTCCAACATGATAGCAATACTTCATGTAACTGTTAATGAATCCAGCCAAGGTGCTGGATATGATTATTTTTTTTTAAACAATGCTGTATTGGATTCTATATGGATACAAGGCATGTCTTTTTGGTTTTATTAGCATAATCTAAATTATTTTTAGAATATAAAAGCTTACTAAAATCAAAGCTATAAGTCGGCATCTTGCAATTATCAGTTTATATTTATACTCATTATTGTTCTTTTATCTGATGGAGGAGGCACAGTGTGAGTTTCAGTGTAATATATACTAAATATAATATAAAGCTTTCCTGAGATCATTTAGAATAATTTGTTTTCCATATCTGTGGGAGTTCTACCAGAGTTCACTAAATCACAAGTATGACTTTCAAATTCATGATCTTTGGTCTTCAAGAAGCCTAACTGCTATAACTCTAAGCTGATATTTTCTCCTTCATAAAAACACATGAAGACCATTTTTGAATGGACTTATTGAATGATGTCTTCCTATATTAGTGGAAGATTATTCTGTAATCTTGGAAGATACTGACTAATGATTTGTCAGTTTTTGGTATTATTAATACTCAGTTTCAATAATAGACATTCCGTTATCATATTACCTGCATCACTGGTGTTTTTGAAACACAGAGTTTCAAGCAAAAACTGATCAGTCATGAGAGGGGATTAAGAAATAAATCTTAGAGAAACAGCCAAATGTAATTTTCTAGAAACATACGGGAGCACTAAATTTAATTGAACTCAGTTTAATTGACATCTATTTAGTTGACATAATTTGGTTGACTGTGCAGAAGGTCAACAGATATGCAAGACAACACAATTCTCGGGGTTGGGTAAAATGCTTTATCCCCCATATTGAGTGATGTCAGAATTAGTATATAAAATGTGTAGGGGTAGTGGGTGATGCAGCCTGCCACATGTGGGTGCAACAAAATTCTATTTGTTTTGTATTTTAGTCTGCGTGTGCCAAAGCTATTGCTTGCAGCAGGCACACTAACATGTTGAGGTTTGTGTTGTTGAAGTTTTTTATTCACTGTTAGGAAAGTTGACATTTGGGTGTGTTGATTATTTTTATATTTTGAATCTTTCCTGACTTATTGGCATATGGATAGTTATGCAACTGAAAGTGTAAACATAATTATTTTGGTCAGTGCAAAAACAGTTATTATAGTTGCATATCTAGCTATATTAGCCCCATTCTGTGAATATGTAATGATTTATGGAGCATCTGATCAGGTTCAGATCCCATTACATAGCTCTAGAGTGTGTTGTTTAATATTTCCATTGAAATACAACCTTGACAAAGTTTACTTTTTAGTAACCTGTAGGAGACAGGTCATAATTAGAATATAATTACACTTCATCAAGCGTTTCTATATTGTTCAGATGTTCCAACCCTCTTACCATGAAATTATTGTCCCATTTTAGGATCTTTCAGGTGGCTTGTTGAAAGGTTACACTGTGTAGTATTGTAGTAAGTAATGCAAAGATAAAGTGGTACAGTGATCTTCCTGGAGTGTAAAGACATGTCATTCAGAACTAGAAGAGCTACAGAAGATTTGTTCTAACTTTGGTAGATATACACTGGTGAATGAAAATGTAACAGTAGCATCGACGTTCTAATAGAATGGGTCTAGGCTACTATTGCTAAAGTACTTCTATTCATACTTGAGCATTCCCTTCCCATACGTGTTTCCATTTCTTCTAGAAATACTTACAAACTTCAAAAAAATCACATCTGCAAATTTCCTGTTGAAGCAGGCAGATGCCTTCATCATGATCTTATAATCAGGCAGGCAAGCTGGCTTCCAATTTCCCAAGGAATTGCCACCTTCTTCTTACCACACGTGGATCTGTTTTAGATCTTACAGTAACTTATATCTGTCAAACAATAACACAGGTAGCTCATATCGTTTCTTTGCACTGCCATGATGTTTATGATCCCATGGTACTCAGCTGTCTTTGCTAAAATAATTATCTCTCTCCTAATCCCCTCTTTCTGGAAGTCACTGCTTAATAGCCCTTGCAAGTATCTTACCCTTTCTTCCATCGCCAGACAGCATAAAGAGGACCAACAACATCAATGTAAATGCAGATGCATTAACATTGTAAGTTAACTATCTAACTCATCTCGCTGTGCTTATTTAACTCTGTGTAGGAATGCACTCCCCGATGTGAATCTCTCATGATCAGTGTACTATTTTGTATATAACTGTGTCAAATTATTTCCTTATACTGATCTTTGCATATTATTTTATGCTTTGTTCTTACAGTTCTCTTTATGTTATTGTATCATTCTGTTGAATGTTTTTTTTTCTTTGTGTTTTGTAATTAGGTTGCAACTGGTAAAGAGCCCCATTGATCATGTTCACTTACCTGGTAAATAAATTAGCAAAGCAAAAGTTTAAATTTTTGTCTACTGTGGTCTGTATGTCTTTAGTGGTGATGTTATTTTTCATGATTTAATCACTTATTTTTTAATCATAATTTACACCCTTTTGTAAACGTTTGGCAAGCTGTACTTACACCTATTGTTCCGCTCCTGCATTTTTTTGCACCATCTTGGAGAACTTCATCTTTTATTAATGTAGCTTTATTATTCATTCTGCAATCATCAGTATATTTGGTTATGCATAGCATGTTTTCCTGTTCTACAATTGAGAAAAAAGTCTCACAGGAAGTAAGCTCAGTAACACACCATGTCAACCACACTTATCAGTGATAGAGAGGTATTTCCTCACTTCACCTTGTCTTCTTGTCTGATATTGTTTATCCAATTATTCTGGTTGGATTATGCACGAGTTACCATTTAATTATTTGAATTACTCAAAAATCCCTCTGTTTGTAGTAATGCCAAATGCCTTAGGAGAGTCAAGGTAAACAGTATGCACTCTTCATTTCTTGGATTCACAATTTCCTTTTTTGTATTGCCATGATTCAGCCATTGTTGCCTGTTTTCTCAATTACCCCATTTTAGATAACAAAGACAGTTCCACTAAATGCAAAAGCACCCACTGCAGATGGTTTACATGCTGATCTACACGAGTTAGAGAATTACTTGCTCCATACCGAGCATCCTTTTTCAGTACTCATTGTTTAGCTACTAGTATCATTCCTCCTTATTAGAAGTCTCTGTTACAAGTATTCCTAAAATTGGAAAGGATGCATTCTTTCCTGTATCATATAGGTATATTTGTCTTTAAAAACACAGGATACCATACATTTCTACTCAAATCTTAGCTAAGTAAGTGAAAATATCTGGAGATGGTTGCATGTTTTATTTAAGTGAGGTCACAACGCTGACCAAGTTTAAATAGATGTCTACACATTGAATGAAAAGAAACGTGCACGATACTTAGATTTTAGTATCCCTTGATGCCAATAAACATTTTGAAAGAGCACACTGGATATTTCGTTTTACTACTTGTGATATTATAGTTAGAAAACCTCACTGTATTAATTAGTTAAAAGGCTAGTACTCTTCCTATCAGCTAACTGAAGTTCAAGTGGAATCCTCCTAGCACCCTTTGTGTTTATATATTTAACCTGGCATGCATAACCTATAGCTCATGCTATTCATTGTGCTCTTGATCATGCTTGTAAATTGCAAGATGTGTCCATATCAAACACTTAACTGAAACAGATGACCTAGCAAGAATCATTTCTGATTTGGATTTTTTTTTGTTTTGTTTTGTTTTTTATAGGGAATTGTGATAATCTAGCTGGTATGTTTTTTGAAAGGGGTTACCTTGTTGAGTTTGTTAGTGAAATTAAGGAAGAAATGGTTATGAAGAGAAGGAACGGGTTTTATGTTCCACTCATTATTTCAAATAAAGGGGAAAGGTGTATAAATATTAATACATTCCCCTCAAGATTTAAGTATGACTCTAATAAGATTTTTATCTCTACGTTTACACTGGACAATAGGGCCATCACAGATGTTTTGTATTAAAAATCCGTCCCTTTTTCTGGGAACAGTGAATTAATGGGTAAGCTATTTGGGAATACTTATGTAGTGTACAAAAAAGATAGATCATTTAAAAATTGTTTGAAAAGTTGGAATGACGTTTTTCCCACAATAAGGAAGAATATGAATTCTATGGATATGTATAAATGTGGCTGTTGTCCCCAGTGTCCTTATATATCATTAAATAATAGTTTTCAAATAAGAGGAGAAACTTTGAAAATGAATGGTTGCTTTTCCTGTAATTCAAGAATGGTAGTTTATTTAGTTCATTGAAAATTTTGCCCTAAGTTTTATGTGGGGAAAACTTCTAGAAAGTTAAAGGAATTTATCTATGACCATTTATTTGAAATTTGTAAGAAAAAAATAGCAATGCTTTAAATAAATATATTGAGAAAGAGAACAAACGGGTCTATACTAGGTCAGCAAAATGGCATTACAATGAATCAATGAATGCTGTTTCGCCGACACATATAGACTAAAATCCAAAAATAGAGAAGGCACAGGTCAGTGACTTTTTTTCCCCTGGGGAAAAAAAATCACTTGGCTTGAGCCATGGCATTGCCATTTACGCCACTGTAGTGCGATCTCTGAGTTGGCATATTTAGTTAGGGGTGTGTGTTTTGAGCATTCACGGTTTAGTGTGGTCGCTGATTACGTGTCAATGAAGAGGTGTTTGATGGAATGTCTCTTTGAGCATTTAATATAAACCCAAATAAGCATAATTTTGTGTTTTTAGTTGTTGTTTGTCTTTGTGGCTTTTCCCGGTTAGGGGTTGCCACAGTGGAACTCCGGTCTGCGTGATTGGCAGTAGATTTTTGTGGTGCCGAGTTGCCAGCCCGGCACCAAACCTTCAACAAAAGCATGCCCATTCATGCATGTCTTTCGAACGCCACTCGACCACGGGGAGGACATGCAGACTCCACACAGAAGGCAAACCAGCTGAGAATCGAACAGGAGAACCTCTTGCTGTGAGGCAACAATGCTACCGCTGCACCACCGCAGCTTTTAGCATTAACAACAAATAGTTTGTGACCCATGGGATTCAGTTATAGAAGAACATTTGGAAAGTTGTGAATTGAAATGGCAACTAAGGCTAGATGCTACTAAATAAAAGTTGTTCTATCAATTCTATTTTAAAGTAAAAATATTACGGTGTTTGATTAGGAAAGTGGTTGGCAATATATTAATTGTAATGTTTAATTATTCAATATTTGATAATTTAATTGATCTCATCATTAGATTGGTTTGATTGTAATGTGATTTTTTTTAATGCAATATATTTAATTGTGATTTTATGTGGGTTGTTATGTTCTGATGAAGTTCCATGTGGAAAGAATGAAGGTGCTTAACATTTTAATAAAGATTTTTTTTTCTGGTCAATGGATTAGTTGTCATTTGTGCACTGCAGCAAGCTTGTGGTTATTTGAGTTGGTTCACTACTTGCTTGGTTATTTTGTGTCATTTGTTATGATGTCCATTACCATTAGTGGTGCAGGAGTTGATAATGGTCTATTGAGTAGCCAGGCTTATTACAAAGCCATTGGTGATCTTACACTACTGTTACAAAAAGCCAGTCGACAATTAAGCTAGTCCCAGAGTAATTGAGGTATGTACTGTTCATCAAGAGTGGATATTCCTCATATTGGTGAGAGTTTGGGTCTCCCTCATACACAACCCACCCCTAATAATGTTAATATGGGAGATCGAATGGAATATAATATTGACTCCATGGTTAATAATGAGAGACTTAACTGGAAAACTAACTGATTTGAGTTTTGAGCTGGACATCATGCAGAACATTTTGAGACTCATAAACATCAATTTCCTATTTTGAAAAAGAAATTATTAAAATTTAAGAAATTGCAGTTAGAAAATAATTATTTAACTAGATGTATCGAACTGAATCAAGATCTGAAAGGACTGAGATTATGGAGATACCCTAATGGAGTGGTCAAAAGTTTCATCAGGAACCTATGGGTTTATTTGACAGGACTGGCTGTGATATTATGAGGTTGTAAGTGAAATATAATGGTTTACAGATGGATTCCTCGTCTAATAAAAATGGCAATTGAAATATTGCCATCTGTGGTGATTTCTCCTTTGAAAATCATGTCTCTAAGTACCATATAATTGTTTTAATATTGATAAAACATGTGATGGTATTATGCAGCATCAAATTGCCAAATTAAAGTGACTCTATGAACATTCTAAAAAAAAGGAAAAGTATGTCCTGATTCACTTTTTTTCCATGGCAATAGACTGACAGCAAAAATCATCCAATCAAGCAGGAAGTGGATATGACATCATCCAATCCTCATATAGGGGCTGGTAGTGAGCCCGTTCCTCTGGGGGAACTGACAGTATGGAGATACGAATGGTTGAAGAACAAGAATTACCATTCAGAGATGGCCAACCAGAGATTCAGTGTGAATGAGGAAGTTTTTCAGAAACAAGGAGCCAAACCAAAGAAGCAGAATTACAAGAGATTAACTTTGAGTTGCCCTCAGAGTTTGATGAACACTTTTATGAATTAGTAATGATCATTTTAATGATTCTAAGGACTTTAAAGTTTACAACTATTCTATGAAGGTAACTGAGACTGGTCATGTTACCATTTTATCGAGAGGCTTAACTTTTGTACTGGCAAGGAGAGATTATGTATGTAACATATTGACAGATTTAAAACGTTATATTCGAAAGCTTAACCTTTCTCTTTGGTTTCCAGAATGCAGTCTGTGTATCCATAATAATGTTTTACTTAGATCTAGTTTATTTAACCCCTCATGCATCACACCTTACAAATATTTCAGAAACTATGCAAATTAGATATCAGATATATTTTAAATAAACCAAATGTTTATAAGTTTTGCAATATGTCTAGATCTGAATTTGCACTTTTGAAAGAGATTTATGGTGATGCTAATATCATGGTTAAGAAACCTGATGGGGGGCTTGGTTATCATGAATAAAGAGGATGATTCAGATTGCATGAATACCTTGCTCATGGAAGACACCTATGAGGAGGTGTCCCATAATGAGATTAATATAGCTTATTCTAAAATAGATTTATACTTGGAAGATATGCTATTGCACATTCAAATTACTAAAAGTGAGTTTGATTATGTAGTCAATAATATGTCAGTTACAGCAAATATTTTTTCAGATCCCTAAAATACATAAGTGCCTTGAAAAACCACCTCTTGACCTATAGTGGATGCTACTAGGTCAAAAAAGTATTTTATAGCTAAACTTTTGGATAATTTTTTGAAAGATGGTTTAAAAAACATACTTTTTATTTGCAAGAATGTGTGGCACTTTTTTTTCAGTATGATGATTGAAGTTGAATTTAATATAGATGCTCTTCTTAACAAATGATGTGCATAATTTATATTTGGTTATTCCACATGAAATAGGGATTCAATGGTTTGAGGAGTGTATATATACTTGGACCTCATTACCCTTATTGAAATTTATTGCAATAATGTCACTAATGAAGATAGTTTTATGAAATAATTTCATTTATTTCATGGGACAATTATTTAGACAAAAACATGATGTGGCAATGGGGGAAGCATGTACCCCCATTTTTGCAAACTTCATGATGACCCACTGGGAGAAAATGCATTTAATGAGTAGTGAGTTTAAACATTTATGGCCATTATATATTAGATTTCTTGATGATATATTTATTTTATGGACTGATACATATGTTTAGTTGAATCTATTTATTAGGTACATCAGTAATACTGTAAGGTTTTTAAAATTTATACATAATTTCAACAAGGATAGGATTTTTGTTTTGGGGGGGCACTGAGATCAAAAAGGATTATCTTAATCAAAACTATTGGTCTAGTATAGAAAGGAAATCAACCTTCTTGAATTCATTCTTACAGTATAACAGCTGGCACCCTAAACACACAAAAAAATAATAAAAATAAAAAAGCTGAGGTAAAAGCTCAGCTAGTATGACTAACAAGAATGATTTCTGATTTGGAAGTCTTATTATAGGGAATGTAATATTCTAGCTGATATGTTTTGTGAAAGGGGTTACCCCATTGAGTTTGTTATTGAGATCAAGGAGGAAGCAGTTATGAAGAGAAGATTGTATGTACCATTTATTATTTCAAATAAACAGGAACATTGTAAAAATATGAATATAGTCCCCTCAAGATCTAACTATGATTATAATAACATTTTGTCAATATATTTACATTGGACAGTACGGCCATCACAGATTTTTTTTAATTAAAAATTGGTCAATTTTTGCTGGGAACAGTGAATTAATGGATAAAGGATCATTTACTTGATCTCATTATTGGACTGGTTTGATTATAACATGTGATTTTTAATCCACAATATTTAATTGTGGTTTTAAGTGAGTTGTTATGTTCTTATGAATTTCCATGTGGAAGGTATGAAAGTGCTCAACATTTTAATAAAGGTTTTTTTTCCAGGTTAATGGATTAGTAGTTGTTTGTGTACTGCAGCAAGTTCACTGTTGTTTGAGTTGGTCCTCTACTTGCTTTGTTATTTTCTGTGATTTTTCTTTTTCTTCACCTCATATTTCCCTATCTGGCCAAGTCTCTCTGTTTTTTCTCTCTCAGAATGTATCCCACTACAGTAGATTTACCTTTCTTAATCCAATTATCCTTTCTTTGCTTTCCTTCCTTGTTCTACCTTCTTTCTGCTCCTCCTTCCTTTCCTCTGTTTTGATACTTTCAGTTGTTTTATTGAGTCTAGTCTACTGATTTATACTAAATATTAATACACATATAAGGAAGTGAGGCATCCCCTATACAGTTCATTTTCTGGATAGCCTGAGTTTGCTCCTTGTAATCTTTAATCTTTTTCCTCTGTCTTCCTTTGTATCACTTTTATTTATTTGTCTTCTGGCCCAACAGGTAGGTGTCCCAAAATATGAAACTTTAGTCAGTCAGCTACCAATCACATGACATTCACCTATACTAGAAGTGTGACATTATTTCTGTCTCCTCTACCTAGTAAGACCTCTACCTTTTTCTTAAGCCTTCTCAAATTCTTGCTCAATATCCCTACCTTTCCTGCCAATTCTGGACATTCAATGTGTTTGCAATATTCTCACAGTGTTAACTTTGCAAATATCTTCTTTCTTTCTTTTCCTTATATATCCTTACAAGCACAAATTTCTTCTGGATAAACTTCAGAGCAAACACCTTCTCAGATTTAGCAAAAACTGGAAAAATTGTTTTTTGTGCTACTTCAGTACAGTTCTGTAGCAAAGACAGGGTAATTAGGGAACCTGCCCCAGATACCAACTTGTAGGGGACAGCAAAACTTTAAAAAATGTTTAACAGCTTACAAGCTGTTATTACTGGATCATGATTACATTTTAGACAGCTTATAAACTGTCAAACTTTTGTTATTTTTTTTAAGATAAAATAGCTTAAAAATGACATAAGCTTCACAGATAGTTTAAAAACCATCTAATGACAGGAACTATGCAATTAATGGCAGTATGTAAACTGACAAACTTTTTTAAGGTTGGAGAGAAAGGAGTCCCCCAAGTGGGTGAAGAGGATGAAACAGCTCGGCTGCTAGATACTAAACAAAAAGAACTTGAGTTAATGGAACTCTCAGATAATGACTTAGTGAGATTAGGAGAGCTACAACATAAGCTAGAGGTTTATGAAATTAAATTGAAAAATGTTAAAAGTGCAAAACTAGCAAGAGACTTTAATGACCTCAGGAAGGGTCAATTATTTGAATGGCCAAGGGAACAGAAAGGCTTATTCTCAGCAACAAATAGACAAAAACAGGCATCTACATCAGGGGAACAACCTTCTGAACCGATCAATGAAATAAGGCAAGCAACTGGAGTAATAGTGGAGGCTGAAGTTTATGACAACAGAATCACGAACAGTAATAAGAAACAGTAAGTCAGAAGGAATTAATGTGTTCAGGAGTTAGATGAAGGGATTACCGAAGTTTTAGATCCTGAAACACACATGCATTCAAGAGATGAGGCATCCATTAATAATGTTACTGAATCTACAGTATCTAATCCATCAGAACAAAGTAATGGAACTAGGCCCAAGGAAGGAGCAGTGCATTTACTTTTACAGCATCCACTCCCTTTTTTATTACAAGGGAAGAATGTACAACAGTCATGCTTAATAAGCAGAGAGAGGAAAAAGAGGAAAATATAAAGGCGGAAACTATAGATTCACTGGTACTAAATATATCTGGACATAGGTTCATAGGTTCATAGGTAGGTACTAGACTATCTGCCCGAAGGCATTTATAAGCCTAGCCAGAATGTGTTGGCTTTCACTGCCCTCTTAGATTAGTTCCCTGTGCCTCTGTCCAGCAGATCCACTGAAGGGATCCCCAGGGTAAACTTTCTGTTTCCCATCCACTCATCAAGATTTCTCTTGAAGAGTGTTAGTGAGGAGCTCTGCCTAATGTAGATTGTAATCTTGTTCCAAAGCATGGGAAGTCTCTGGGACAGGAATCTATCCCTCCAGCATGTCATATTTATTGTTGTGGTGAGGTTTAGATCCCTAGAGTGTGTGGCTCGAGGGGATATGATTTTCTTTAGGTGGAGCATATCCATCAATTCTGGGTTGGACGTGGCCTTGTATGTCAGGCAGAGATCATCTCTGAGTAGGCGATATGCAACCGAGTACAGCTGGAGTTTCTTCAGTCGAGCTGCATAGGGCATCTGTTTGAGACCAGTGATCCTCTTGGTGAGGTACTTCTGTGGTATTTCCAGCTGTTGCATGTGTCCCAAATGGGGTGTCCCAAATGGGGCATTGTACTCTATGATGGGTCTGATGAGTGATGAGTAGAGGGGCACAATGACCTCTTTTGATCTGGATGTGAACCCTTTTGTGATTAAGTGGGCCACACAGAAGACTTTTCTAACAACTTTGGCAATGTGATTATCAAAGGAGAGATTACTATCATAGGTTCATAGGTAGGCACTAGGCTATTAGCCCTAGGGCCTATATAAGCCTAGCCAAAAAGGTACCCTGGCTTTCGTCACCCAAGAAAATTATTTTCCTGTGCCCCTGTCGAGCAGAGCCACAGAAGTGATCCCTGGGGTGAATTTCCTATTTCCCATCCAATCGTCAAGATTTTTCTTGAAGAGTGCTAATGAGGAGCTTGGTTTGACATAGATAGGTAGTCTGTTCCAGAGTATGGGAAGTCTCTGGGACAGGAATCTTTCCCTCAAGCATGTTCTGTTTATTGTGGTGACAAGGTTTATGCCCCCAGAGTGTGTAGCTCGGCGGGATTGGGATTTCTTTAAGTGGAGCATGTCCAACAGCTCTGGGTTTGACATAGCTTTGTAGGTTAGGCAGAGATCGCCTCTGAGTAGGTGATATGTGACAGTAAAGCTGGAGTTTTTTGAGACGGTCTGCGTAGGGCATCTGTTTGAGGCCAGTAATCTTCTTTGTGAGGCATTTCTGTGGCCTTTCCAGTTGTTGTAGATGTCTTGTGAGGTACATACCAAAAGGGGTGCTGTACTCTATAATGGGTCTAATGAGTGATGAGTAGAGGGGAACAATGACCTCTTTTTTTCTGGATGAGAAACCTTTTGTGATGAGGTGAGCCACATAGAAGGATTTCCTGACCACTGTGGTGATGTGATTATCAAAGGAGAGATTACTGTCCATCTGTGTCCCAAGGTCTGTTATCACACTTTCAGCATTAGGTAGACTACCACTTATGTGGTAGTTCATGGATAGAGAGTTTTTACCAAAGGGAATGACAATACACTTTTTACATGAACTGAATAGGAAGGAAATGAACATTCTAAGGAGAGGATTAAGTTTTATACCCTCCTTATGATCACCCATGAGTGAATTTATGACAGATATAAGGTGCTTTGGAAGGAATTTGACACTAAGGAATATTTTTGGCAATACTGAGACACAAGATCATGGAAATAAAATCATAGTCAAAAGACCCAGCACCTTTGTTCCATTAAGGTATCCCACTATAGATGTTTTCATGCGGCTTTGTGAAAAAGAGGTAGAACAATATAGATTGAAAGAAAAAGGGCAACATTTCTATAATCTAAGTTATCAAGAAAGGCTAGCATTGAATGAACTTCAAAGAAGGAGGGACATAGCAGTGAAAGTATCAGACAAAGGAGGAGCTGTAATTGTGATGGATTCAGCAAGGTATAACAACAAAATGAAGGAAATGTTAAGTGAAATAGCAATCTATCAAAGAATATCAAAGAAGAATGTCAATAAAATAATAGTGAATGTGAATGATGGCATCTATGAAAAGCTAATGAATAAAACTATCATAAAAGAATTGTATGATTATTTTTACACACAGCATCCGAAGATACCTAATATCAGTAGACTACCTAAGGTCCACAAGAACTTGATGGATCCAACTTTAAGGCCAATTGTCAATGGAGAAGGATGGGTGACTGAACCCATTTCTATATATGTGGAAGAAGAGTTGAAGAGATTACTACCACATGCAAGAACAGTTGTGAAAGATTCTGAAGTTTTTTTAAAATGTCTTTATGAAAGCACAACAATGAGGAAAACTTATGAAGGTATCATGATGGCAACTCTGGATGTGAATAGCCTGTTTACATCAATACCAAATGAATATTGCATAGAAGTAGTTAGACAATTTAGACTTAAATATAAGACCAATGATAATATAAACTTGGTATGCAATCTTTTAGATGAAATACTGTCTAACAATATCTTCGTACATGGGAATGAATATTATTGGCAGAAATCTGGAGTGGCCATGGGAACCCCATGTGCCAACAGTTATGCCAACATAATGTTGGCACAATGGGAGGAAGAATGGTGTTTGGATACCCTCAATAGCTGGAATAACAACATAGTTGTATAGAAATGTTTTGTTGATGACATCTTTATTTTATGGTAGGCGATGAGCATTCTCTCAGAAGTTTTGAGTCTTTCCTGGGTAACACGACATCCTTTCTAAGATTTGAAATGAACTTTTCTGATACTACCATCAGCTTCCTTGATATCCAACTGACATTGGATCATATATATGGGATAGATACATGTATGCACAGAAAGACAATATGGTGTAATCACATGCTCCATAGGACCAGTATGCATCCAAGGCATATTTTCAAAAATATGGCGGAGAATCGAGTGAAACGTATATCAAAACTGTGCACTAAAAATGAAGTTTTTGAAAAAGAAAAGGAAAGGCTCATTGATAATCTTATGGAAAGAGGCTATAATAAGGATGAAGTCATAAAAAGCATGAATAGAACATCAGACTTACGAACTGGAAAAGGAAGACCATACTTTTCCCATTGGTTGAGCAAGGAAGAAGTTGAGAGGAATAAGAAGGAAGATAAGATGAGGTTTTGTCTTCCATATAACAGTGACAATGCATTCATACTGGAGACCATAATAAAGAACTGGTCTGTTTTGACTTCAGATGAGAACCTTAGGAGCATCGTAGGGGAGACACCTAGTTTTTCCTTTAATAGGAGAAATCTGAAAAGGCTCTTATGCCATGGGAATTGTCGAAACTTGGACATAGAACACATACCCACGAATAATGTAGGAACCTATAAATGTGGATTTTGTAAAGCATGTAAGCATATGAAACAGATAATTTATTTATACATCCAACATCTAAGAAGGAATATAGGTTTAAAGGGTTTGTGAATTGTAGGAGCAAAAATGTGATTTATATTGCTCGGTGTCAACGCTGCCCAGCCTTCTATGTGGGGAAAACAAATAGAATGTTCAAGGAGCATATCCTGAGGCATTGTCAGGACATCAGAAATCAAGTAAATACGAATTCCCTATATGGTCATATTAAAATTAATGGAGACCACACTTTTAAATTTATGGTTGTAAGCAGGCTAGTAGAAACAATACAAGGAGGAGATTTGGCCAACTATACCGAAACTGAGGAAACAAAATGGATTGTGAACCTTAGAGTGAATCTGAAACCTGGATTAAATGAAATTGTGCACTCAAACCCATCTTGAAAGGAAGGGCTCTAAAGAAATAATGCATATGCATCAATTCTGTGTTTTACTTTAAAGCTCCAAGCTTTTAGCTAACACCAAGCAAATAAAACATGCATTCTGAATGAGAGGTGTGTCCATACACCAAAACTTCATTGGTTGTTTGAATGAATGAGCTGCAGGAAGTTTTTTTTAATGAATGGAAGCTGATTTTTTCTTTAGGATTTGATAAAGTTTTAATAACCAAAAGCGCGTATCCAGACAGCAGCAGCACAATTACATTTTATTTTGTTAATAAAGGAATTGATTTTAACTATTTCAGCCATTTTACTTCAGCTTGGGTGGCAGCAGCAGGTTTGCTTTCTCTATTTACTTGGGTTCCACGTGTAGTCCCTTTGATGGTGAGCTCAGTGATTTTCTTTGTTTCTAAGTAACAAGTAAGATGCTCCTCCCCATCCAACCTCTGGTACAAAACTGTATCCTGGCACATATAGTGTACACATGCGCATTTTATGAAGTGATTAATAAAACCCATGGATGCCAGAGCAGGTTCAGAGCTTACAATGTTCTTCAACTGTTAAAAACAGCCTCTTCCTTTAGTTTCCATTTGAAGTTTGTGGGCATCTCACCACTAGTGAAGCATGTTTGATGGTACACAGATGCACCAAAGTACAGCAAGGACTTTCTATAATACTGGTCCAGACCCCAACATGCCTTAAACTGTCTTTCTGTCTGTTGTAATGGCCAGTTCTTTACTGCCTCTACTTTCTCTTTCTGGGATTTAATAAAATGCCTTCTTAACAAAACCAAGGTACCTTACCTCCATTATGGCAAATTTATTTTAAGGGATATTCTCAGTAAGTCCTGCCTACTTTAATTTATTTTATTATTTATTTATTTATTTATTTATTTATTTACATTTGTTAACCGGGAGAGTCCGACTGGACACAGGTCCACTTTCAGCGGAGGCCCAGGGAGAAAAGCTCCACATTAAGTATCATTTGCATTATACAGTTAAAAAAAACATAGCATTTAAATATAGACATTAGTCCAGTTAAGGACGCAAGACAAGAAGAAAACATGTAAAACAGCTGTAGAGCATAGTACAATTTTAAAATATGGTGACATACTAAACATGGTTAAAATGTAGTTGAGATTCAGTGAACAATTGATACAAACTGTTTTTGAGGCACATAACAGCCATTAGCAGTTGTTGCGACAAGAAGTTAGTATTATGTGGTAGGTAGCTGGGAACATTAGTAGCCAAGCTTGCTAAGAGTAGGTTGTTGATAGGGGCTGAGAGAGGTAGTGGGTGGGGGGAGAGTGGATGGTATTAGAGGGGGGGGTTGCAAGGGCATATCTGGCAAGTTTTGAAGTGTGATTTTAGTAAGGATTTAAAGTGGGTGCAAGAAGTTACAGAGGTAATAAGGAGTTTAAAGCAGTCTGTAGTTTGGGTAGATGCTCAGTCTTTAGAAAGATAACCTCATATACATATACAGTGGTGTCAGGGTGTGAAGTTTTATGACTTTTTTCCATTAACTGTTGGAAGATGGCTGGAGCACCATGAAGGCTACAAAGATGGACCCTGTATTGAACTAGGTAATCAGGAGTTTTAAATGTAGTTTTCTCTTTGCTTTGCCAAGAGCAGGAATCTGCTAGTAGCATTTTGTATAATCCAGGGTAGTAGAAAGTCTGCCATAACCATGTGGCAAATTCATCTACTGTAGACATAGTATAAATGCCAAACTTGGGAGTACTGTTTAATTCATAAAGCCATTGTAAAACCTAATGTTTTCATATAGCTTTGGAAACAAAACTCTGTGTCTGTCTGTTTTGCTGGTAGATTCTTCAATGACCCCAAGTTGAAGAATCTTTTTTACCTGCTCTCAAACTGCTTTCCTTTATGATTTAGGGTAACCGCTGCTGTGGCCTGAGCATCAGCTGACACTCACTACTACTTCTAAAGCTCCAAGCCACGATCCCTGAACACATACAATTTGGGGTTGTTGAAATGGAGGGAATGGAGAAATTGAGATGAACATTAGACTGTTACTACCACTAGACTGGACTGCACAGCAAAATGGGGAAAGGAAAATGGAAAGCATCAACCTAGAAGTGGAGTGGAGGGGTCCCTGTAGCATAACTGTCACCTGCACCATTTATAGGCCCTGCCTATCCAAAATGCCAATGCTGCAATGTACGGCTCCATGGCCAATGATGTTTGTCCTCTGGCAACATGTCCACCCCGTACTGCAGAGCAACTATAACTCCATGGCAATTCTACACAGCCAGGCTGATGATTATTTAGAGCCCTGGCCTTCCCCAGGGACTGACTAATCCACCTACATTAGCATGGACATTACCTCAAGTATAGCTCGGAACTTCTTAGATCCACAATTCTGAACAAAGCCAAAAAATAATAGGGGGGGGGGGGGCAACTGCCAAAAATCAGGGACAGGTTTCAAATGCTGCTGTTACAAATTTAGAAAGTTGATAGGATATGAAGTCTGAAACTCAAATATCAATCATTAATTCATGGTGTTTACCATAAAAGGTTTGCCAGAAAACCACAAATTGTATGAGGAATAGACACAAAATATGAATAAAAAATCTTGGCATTCTGTGAAATTTTGGCCAGTGGAGTGGTATGCCACCAGGACAGGCACACACATCCTTCCTACTGTCTCTGTCAAATACCTGAACCAATAGTTAAGTATGGATTGCCAAAGCAATAATCAGAACATCACAGCTATATGCCACTGGTCTGTCTTAGAGACCACAATGCTCTTATATTGGTCATTGATAATTTTCAGTTCCTGTTCAGACTAGCTGCATGAATCCAGGCTGACACATGACAGCAGGTAGGGCATTTTGAAGAAGCTGTTTACTCATATGGGTATCTGTAATACTGTGAATGATGTTCCCATCTCAGTTATAGCATCTATAGATCCTAATAATATATGTTGCTGCAATACAGAAATGCAACTGTCACCTTCCAAATGGATTAGGATTTAGGCTGTGAGTTCTAATGCAGTGGATGATACTGGACTCGTTTTATTCAATTTGGTGTGCGCTTAGTGTTAGGTTAATCTGTTACTGAAGGTTAAAATATAATGGGGGAGGATCACATGTTTCTTTAGGTAGATGTGTCTTTCCTGTTGTTTTTATCTTTCTCTGTCAGTCCCTTGGCCAGTGGGTTCATACACTTGGCTACCTGCCACCTAGCGTTTGAGTTGAATAAGCTTTGGCGGGATGGTCAGTGCTAGATTGGGGGTTAAAGCTTAAATAAGACTATGGGGTAAGGAAGACACTAGGTCATTATCATTCAGGTACAGTAGAAAGGATGGATACATTTTGCTGAGGTTCCCTAAGACACTGAGATTATTTCCTGGAAAGATAATGCACTGGTATTCTTTGATTTGCAGTTTGACTGTAGGAAATGTAGTTTCACTGGGATAAGTACCACATATTGACCAGGCTGGGTATCTAGTTTGTTGTAGGCTCCTTACAGAAGAAGATTTGAAAGAAATGGGTTGCAGTTGTAAATCTGCCAGGATTGTTATAATGGTGAATGACTTTATGGGCTGAAATGTTGTTTGCAAATCTGCTAAGATTGTTAGAATTGTGAATAACTTAAAAAAGCAGGGTACATTTGGAGGGGTAAATATTAGGAGTGAAAATTGATCTCATACTATTTCTTCTTCTAATTTTTACTACATTTTCCTGGTGGTTAAGATTCATAAAATTCTGTAATATCACAGTGCATTCCAGTCAGCTTCTTTGATTTTAACAGGTGATTTCTACATTATGACTAGAATAATTGACTGAAATTCAGTTTCCTTTCATTGGTTATTCCCACTTGCTAAGTCTCATAACAATTTTGTCACTAATCTTGGGCTGTCTGGGAAAGTTTGCTGTACATATATTGACTTAATGACTAGAAGGGATGAGAAAAACAGAATAAGACCTGTCAGGCATGTTCACCTCGAGGATGTTATGCCTCTCCTTTCTTGTAGCTCTGCTTGTGGATGCTCAAAAGGTTAATGGAGTAGCTGATTGGTTAAAAGAGCTGGTGGAGGACATTATGCCCAGACATATGATGAACATATGCCTGCACACTTTTTGTTTGGAGTTTTTTGCCATTCTGCCTGCAAATCATCATCTCCCACCTGGACAATCAGCGCATTCACTCCACATCACCAATGTGAGGATCAGCTGAGAGGGGCCATCATTTAGGAAGCCATCAGTGGTGGTTATGGTTTTTACTTTATACCTTACTCCCCTGCACCTGCTTAGCTTCGACAAATGAAGGGGAATGCACTGGGCCTTGTACACTAGTTGCACTCATCCTATTCTCAGGCACTAGTGGTGCATTCCTGGATGTTACACAATCCCCACATCAGATCGTTCCTCCCAGGAGAAATAAGTGGACCATGCCTCTTCATTGTTCTCCCTCCCAGACTAGCTGTTCCACTGCTGGGGTCACTAATCAAACCCTTATTGCCGGGGTTGTGGTCAGTGCTCCTTCTGTGCTATGAAGCCAGGCTACACCTGCATACTTCAAGTGAGATGTCTTAAAAGTGTTTTATGAATTCTAAATTATATACATAGAGGTGGTAGTGTGGAGATGAAACTTCAACAAAAACTACCAAGCTATTCATTACTTTAATGCCTTTATTTAAGGGCAAAGTAGGGAATACAGACTACAGGATTTTTTCTTCAGCTGTTAAGGTGAGGTTGCAGCAGTTTCTCAAGACTAAGGTGGCAAACGAACTTTTTAAATGTCATTATCACTACTAAAACCCATCATCCTAGAGTATTCAAAAGGCAGGATAAACTAGGTTTGATTATACGAATGCTCATTTTTAATGAATCCCTTATGATTAATCGGCAACCTCTCATATCACTTGACAAAACATTACAAGCTAAACATCAATTCTGCACAATACTTCGAGTAAACAAACGTAAAATACAAAATATCACACAAAATATATTACCTCGGAAGTGGTGCAGATTCAAAAAATCAAATAAGTCAAGTGATAAAGCTGAGAAAAAAGACCGTAAAACCATAAAACACCCAGCCCGGCAGCAATCAGGGCCAATAAAGGAAAATACCCTCAGTGGTAAAGCAATAATATTCATGCCAAACTGTACCAAAACAAAAGTTTAATAACCAAGATTAAGTGCTTTTATTTCTTAGCACTGGAAACTTCTTCAGAATGAATTACAAACCAAATGTCAATCCTTTTAAAATACAAGAATTGTTCTGATCGGTTACACATAAGAATAATTAATCAAACTAAAAACAGTGCAGTGAAAACTGTGTCAAAGCCATAAATAAAAATGAAATAATACATTTAAAAATAAAGTTAAAAAATATCAACATATATCAATATTTTAAAGCTTTCATTTTAAATTCTGGAATAATAGAATAATGATCATTTAAGACAGGATCAAAACAGGCTCCTTTTGAGTAACAGTTGTAATATCCAGTTGTTGGTAAAACACATTTCAGACTCGGTAGATATAACTCGTTAACATTTGCAATAAAAGGACATTGCGGAGAACTTCCAAACCTATCATTTATATATTATTTTATGTAAGCCTTAATATTTTTGTAAGACAGAAAAAGAGATAAGGTTGGTATGCTGTGGCTTGGACTGGACATCTGTAGTGAAGAGATATAAAGAATATGCATTGCAAAGAAAAATGACATGCTTGGGTAAATTGCTTTTTTATTACATGACTGTGTCTGGTGCATCTTATATATTTATTTTTATGGTGTATACATTAACATTTTATTTGATGTCCACATAACCAAGAGTGGAGCTTTACAGCATTCTGAGTTTTCCTTCCCTACCCCTTTGTATCCCTTCAGACTTTTTTTTTTTTTTGCATTTGATAAATGTTAGAAAAGCATGTATGCATGCATGTATGTAGGTATGCAGAAGCCCACACCCAAACACACACACACACACACACACACACACACACACACACACACACACACACACACACACACACACACACATGCCTGTACTCATGAGTACCCACTTACAGTCCAAGCAAAACTACATACTCTAGCATAAGATTCTTCATTACTTATTTTTAAAAAAGATAAAAGTCATACTATTTAAATACATCAAATCCATCATGTGATTTGGCTGATGAAGCTATTAAAACAATTCACTCAATGAATTACTTAATATAATTAACCAAATCAAATCATGGAGATAAACATCTCAAACCAATGACAGCATGTGGATACTAGTGAAATGGTAATTGATTACTACAAATTTGCAAAATTGAATACAATATAAATAATAAAACATTTAAAAGTGTAAAAAAGGAAATCATAATTTACTAATCCAGATAGAAAATATATGCAGCATTGCCATCTGGTAGTTTCATATATATCTATATATATATATATATATATATATATATATATATATAGACAGATGTATGTGTGTGTGTGTGTGTGTGTGTGTGTGTGTGTGTGTGTGTGTGTGTGTGTATATATATATATATATATATATATATATATATATATATATATATATATATATATATATATATATATATATATATATATATATACATACATATATATATATATATATATATATATATATATATATATATATATATATATATATATATATATATATATATATATATATATATATATATATATATATATATATATATATATATATATATTTATGTATATATATATATATATATATATATATATATATATATATATATATGTATATACATATGTCTACTTTGTTTCACTGAAAGCTCATTTCACTGAATTTCAATTCACCCTGACCAAATCACTGAAAGCTCAAATTACTGAAAACTCATTTCACTGAATCTCATTTCACTGAAGTGAAGTACTGGCACTGTGTAGAGTACTGTAAGGCAAGTAAAAGGTATATGCCCTTTTCCCCAACGTAGTGTGATCCTGGAGTTAGTATATATAGTTAAGGAGGTGTGTGGGGCATAGACCCCCACTTAGTTTGGTTATACATTGTCTTCTGGAAAGAGTTTGTCGTTGTTGTAAACATGCATGCCTATGGTTTAAAATGTATTGTTTTGAAGCTTTTGGTGAAATATAATATAAAATGAAACTAGGTGGGGGCTAACACCCTACACCCCCCCCTAACTATATATACTAACTCCAGAATAGCATTACAGTGGGGAAAAGGGCATATACCTTTCATTTTCCTTACAGTACTCTACACAGTGCCAGTATTTCACTTCAGTGAAATGAGATTCGGTAAAATAAGTTTTCAGTAATTTGAGCTTTCAGCGATTTGGTAAGGGTAAATTCAAATTCAGTGAAATGAGCTTTCAATGAAACAAAGTAGACCTGTATGTGTATATATATATATATATATATATATATATATATATATATATATATATATATATATATATATATATATATATATATATATATATATATATATAAAATTGTGTGTGTGTGTGTGTGTGTGTGTGTGTGTGTGTGTATGTGTAGATATGGGGTCTACTTCAAACCATAAGACTGAAGGATTGAAGTTTTGAAACTTCTAACCATTTAAATGGAGATCTCCGTATAGTGTGGAACAGTATATTTACCATTTTCCTCATTGTAGTGTGATCTCAGAGTTGGTATATTAGCAAGAGGTGTGGGATGCAGTGGGACTTGCCCCCCCTGCAAAAACATAAAAAATATATATTTTTTTGTTTTTATTTTTTATTTTTATTTACATTTCGAAGTTTCAAAACTTCGGTCTTATTGTCTCAACCATAAGAAATTCAAAGTTTTTAAACTTTAAAATTTAGAAGTAGTTCCATGTATATATATATATATATATATATATATATATATATATATATATATATATAGTTTTACATATATATATATATATCTATCTATATATATATATATATATATATATATATATATATATATATATATATATATATATATATATATTTATGGTTATATATCGATATAGAGGAAAAACACTGAAAATATATCACAAAATATACATAGGGAATATAAGTATATATTTTGTAAAAAGGAATTGGAAACAGTTGCACACCTCATTGCTGATTGTGACATACTAATGGCAGAAAGACTGTATACTGACAGGCATAATAATGTGGCGAGACTGTTGCACTGGGGATTGTGCAACATTATGGTACTAAAGTGGCTGAAAAACACTAGAATCATGAGACAAAAAGCATCATAGAAAATGATGGTCTGTATCACATGGGATCATACGTTACCAACAGTTCAAATGATAGATGCTAGAAAACAAGATATAGTGGTGTTAGAAAAATATGTATTAGTAATATGCATGCTTAGTGCATTCAAGGTTTAAAAGGGTTAATACATTTATTCTGTTCACACTGCATGAATCTGCACAGCTACTAGAGACATTCCAATCCTGCTTATGTCATGAAAATATGTGCAGCTATGATCTGCTTATGCCATGGAAATTAACAAGAAGCATTTACTTTCTGCTAATGTCATGAAAATAATAAGTGTTTCATTTCCACTAGTGTCATGAGACTTAACAAAGAGTTATTGATTTTCTGCTTATGCCATGAGAAAGTACACAGCTGCTAGAAGCTATTGATAATGAAAACAAAGGCTGCTTGAAAGTATAAACTGTAGTCAGCATTACTTATACCTAAGCTAGAAATGTACCTTGAATCTAGGTAAAATGTAACACATATATTAGAACTGCACAATTGAAGAATAGAAAGATTGTAGTGGGCTAAAAATAAGCCCCGAGGCCAGGTTGTTTTTCTCAAATGTTTTTGTAAATCAACAATAATCCAGTCATGTCAGCAGGAAATCTAAGTAACATTTTCTATGTAACACATAGTGAATTTTAAATCTGAACATGTTAGCAGGAAATCTAAGTAATATTTTCTGTAGAACAATACAGAAAGCTGTGTCTAACTACGTCAGCAATAGAAGCAACATTTCTGTGTAACATGGAAAGAACTGTATAAACGTAGCATACTGCTCACTAGTAATTTAGACAAATCCTGTATTTGCATGTGTTGTCTCCTTGCTGCAAGTAATAAAGGGTGCCATACTTGACCCTTACGTGAATTGGTCTTTGAAGTTTTTTCCTTTGACAGATTGGTCCTTGGGACCGGAACCCTCTCTTCGCCTCAGATCAGATGGGCAAGGTGGTTGAAACCGTACGGGGAAGAAACCAAATTGGTTCTTCTTATTTGAAAAGCCCTCTGACTGTATTGTTGTACAAAACAGGCCAGCCACTTTCTGATCTGCGACTGAAAGATGGGTCTCCAAATTAGTGATCAATCACGTGGGCTCAGGTAAGGTGAATCTACTTTTTTCTGCTTTCTGTTTTAGATCAGGGACTAGATTTGTATTGTTTTTGTCAAGACTGTATTTTACAAGTCAGGGACAGAAAAGATTACTGTCTTGTCATAGATCAGGAGAAAGAGAATAAGTAGGCAGTCATTCTGAAGAGACTATAACGAAATCTGTGGTACCACATTAAAAATCAGAGAACTTATGTAACGATCAAAAGGGTAGAACAAAATTAGTAATAATTGCACAAAAAGACCCCAAAATCCACCCTTAACAGAAGACGCAAAATACATGCAGTCGCAGCGTGCCGACAATATTAAATATTATTCAAAATGGGTTAATAAATATGAATTAGATGGAAAATTAGAAAAATCCTCACTTATCGAACTTGTCAAACAGCTCAAAACCGATTCCAAAGGTCGGGTAAAAAAGCAATGCAAATTAGGAATTCTTCAGGCACACAGGTGGATTGAGGAAGTAAACCGTAGGGAACAAAAGAACAACAATTCATAAACAATGTTTTTAGACAAGGAGGACAATAACTTAGTGATAGCATCAGCACCTCCGCCTCCCTTACCAGAATATGAAGCAAGTGAACAGGTTTGTCCACCCCCACAATATCCTGTTGTCACTGAAAATAGAGACATTGTAAAAATAAAACCATTTATTAGAGATCCCATCGGGACTAGGTCTCGAACAAGGGCAGGAAATTCAAATGAAGGCATCGAGTTATATCAAATGGTTAAAATTCACGATCTATGAGTGAAGAAGAAATATGCCCACTCATAGAAGTACCCAATCCTCAAGCAGGTCAGGACAATGAGGACCCAACTATTTTAGTATATAGACCCTGGACTCAGGAAGATATCTGGAAAGCCACTGAGGGAATTCCCCATCCAAAAGTTAATTTTAGAAAATTCTCAAAAGATTTACAAGGAATGAGGCTGAGTTATAACTTAAACAGAGAAGAGGTAGAAAAAGTAATTAGGCAAATTGTGGGGCCAGATTGGCACACGATTAGTGGCAACTGGAATCCCCATGACGCTGCACACAGACCCCTCCCACATAGCAGCGCAGAACTAGATAACAGAGTAAAAGGTCTTACAGACCGCATCTCTGAAAAATGGAAGCCTAGGGCAGACTGGACTTGCATTAATCAATGCATCCAACAAGAAGGTGAAACTATTGACCGATATTATGCCAGACTATTAGAATGTTTTAATAGCCACTGTGGAATGCAGGTTCCTGAAGATCAAGCACAAGATTCCCCATATGAACAGCAGTTAAAGAATGCATTTTTAAAAGGCAGTATTGCACCCATAAGCAGTTTTATTACAAAACACATGGTAGACCATTGTACAAGCAGGTTACAATCATTACTTGAATATGCTAGGCATGCCGAAAGGCATTTTAATAGCAAAAAGAAAAAGAAAGCTCAAGTATTTTCTGTAATAGATGGAGCAGAAGTTTATGTAGTACAGTCCGGGAAAAAGGGCAAGAAAAACGCACAGAGAAACAAACAATCTGATCAACGATCAGAGGACTTTGAAGGGCGAAAGAAAAGGGGAGAATGTTTTAAATGTGGTAAAAAGGGACACTTGGCAAAGGATTGCAGGAAAAATAAGAAGGCAACCACGGAAGACAAGGAGAGTGAGGACTGACTATATTGTCAGAAATCACTAGAAGGGGATAGCAGAGAATGGACAAATGAGGATGTGATAGAGGGAGTAGAGCATGTGACAGAAGAAATAGAGGAAGTGCAAGAAGTTAGTGACAGTGAAGAAAATGAAATATTAGACCTAGCTTTATTGAGCTTGGAGCTCTATTTAGCAGACACGAAACCAGAAGTTACACTCTTGGTAGAAGGGAGGGAAGTCGAATTCTTGTGTGACTCAGGGGCATCATGAACCCTGATACATCCCTCCAAACTGCCAGAAAACACAGAGTCACCTGATTACATACTGGTAAAAGCAGCTAATGGACAGCTGTATCGGGAGCCACTCTCCCGTAATATTGCAATAACTGATCCGGTTTCAGGATTGACTCAGAATAGCAAAATTGTTGTTTCTGCAAAATGCCCAGTAAACCTCTTGGGCAGAGACCTCATGAAACTATTTGGTATAGCAGTACTCCCAACCATGCAGGGTATGGAAGCACAGTGATAAATTGATACATTTACAGTGCAATCGGAGGGTGAAATGTTTTATTGGTACAGCCAGGACTTGGTTACGACTGGTCCAGGGACTGTGACGAAAGAATTAATGAATGTAGCCATCAGCAAGTTCCCCTCCCTTGACATTGATAAGCAACACCTGTTGCACTGTACCCTGTATTTTTGTAACACACTAGGACCTGATAAGGAATATGAGCAAGAATTGTTTAAAAATCATGCAAACAGATTGATATTATGTAATCTGTACTGGGACACAGAAGGGAACAGTGTAGCCAGCTGTTCATTGCCCCAGGAGTTTTCTACACTTTATAAATCTAATCGATTACCACATGTTAGCTTAACCAAGAACAAAAACATAGAATGGGCAGACCTAGGAGAAAAAGTCACGATATGGGAGAGACAGACAGAGTTAGAACTGTCAGGACAGGGAATACAAATACAGAAGTTGAATTGGATAACTCAGATCCACCCAGCCGTGCACTTGCAGTCTAGCAAGGACAGGTGATTAGCACTCCTATTAAAGGAGGAAGAGAATGCCTTACAGAATATACCAGAAACTCTCTGGTCAACAGGAAAGTCAGATGTAGGACTTATTCGTACAGTGGGACCAGTAACTATCAAGCCAAAGTCAGCATTCAGACCACAAAAAAGACAGTATCCCTTAAGAAAAAATGCAGAGACAGGGATAAAGCATATTATAGCAGCCTTACTTAAAGGAGGGATACTAGTAGAATCTTCCGATTCATTATGTAACACACCCTTATTTCCAGTTAAAAAAGCAAATGGAGAATGGCATATGGTCCAAGATTTACAAGCTGTAAATGATGCAGTAATACCAAGGGCACCTACGGTGCCAGACCCACACACCCTGCTGAATGATTTAAAACCTCAACAGAAGTAATTTTCTGTGGTAGACATTAGCAATGCGTTCTTTTCGATACCGATACACCCTGACAGTCAGTATTGGTTTGCATTCACATTAAAGGGGAAAAGGTATACATATACGCGACTACCACAGGTGTATTGTGAAAGTCCAACAATATTCTCACAAGAAATGGCAAGCAACTTGGCGGGATTTACCCCACCAAGGGGCAGTCAGATTTTGCTTTATGTTGATGACATCTTGCTGGAGGCCCCCACCCAGCAAGATTGTAGAGAAGATACCATAGCGCTATTATGATTTCTAGCCGCTGAATGACATAAGGTAAACAAAAATAAACTGCAGCTTTGGAAAAAACAAGTCAAATACCTAGGATATGTAATATCCAAGGAAGGTAGAACACTAGATGAGGACAGAAAAGTAGCAATTTTGCAAGCACCAAAACCCACTGCCAAGAAGGAAATGATGTCCTTCCTGGGTACAACTAATTTTTGCTTGAGCTGGATTCCAAACTATGCCTTGGAATCTGCACCTCTGACTGATCTGATATATAAAAAGCCTATGGCAGCACAGGATTTGTTACAATGGACACCAGAAGCAGAATCTGCTTTCTGCAGACTGAAACAGTTAATAGCATCCTCATTAGTTCTAGGATTACCAAACTACCATAAACGTTTTTTCTAAACTGTAGATTATAAGCAAGGTTATATGATATCAGTGTTAACACAACAGCATGGGGACAAGCAACGCCCCATTGCTTACTATTCATAACAACTAGACCCAGTGGCACGGTCCTTACCTCACTGTATACAAGCAGTAGTTGCAGCTGCAATGGCAGTACAGGCTTCGGCCTCAGTAGTTTTATTCCACCCTCTCACTTTGAGAGTGCCTCATGCAGTCGCAATTATTTTACTGCAAGAGAAGGTAGCATATCTTTCCCCTGCTAGGCATCTTTCCTGTATGACCATATTGTTGAGCCAACCTCACATGACAATTGAACGATGCACGACTTTGAACCCTTCTACCTTGCTCCCAACCCCTGCAGACGGCACACCACACCGCTGCCTGCAGGTAATTGAGCAAAAGACACTACCTAGAAAAGATCTCATGGATGTCCCGTTGGATGATGCTGAGGTGACATACTACGTGGATGGTTCGTGCAAAAGGGGTCCTGCAGGACAGAACCTAGTAGGATATGCAGTAGTTTCTGACACTGAGATTATAAAAGCAAAACCTTTACCACACAACTTATCTGCACAGGCAGCAGAATTGATTGCCTTGACACGGGCATGTATCTTGGCAAAGGGTAAATGTGTAAACATTTTTACTGACAGCCAGTACGCTTTTTCTACTGTACATGTTTTTGCGCAACAGTGGAAAAACCGAGGAATGATAACATCTACTGGCAAACCTATCAATCATGCACAGTTTATTTTAGATCTTTTAGAATCTATTCAGTTACCTCAGAAAGTAGCCATTTGTAAATGCACAGCTCACACCAAGCAACAAGATAGGATTTCAAAAGGTAATGCGAGAGCTGATACAGCTGCAAAGCAAGCAGCTTCTGAAGTATTTCTTTTAAATGAGGAACTACAACCCTCTGAGATTTTAGACTTAGAAATGTTAAAAACAATGCAGACACTCACTATGCAAGCTGAAAAACAAAGATGGGTAAAACGAGGAGCAATTCTCGAAAAGGGGCTGTACATCTCTAAAGAAGGGAAACCGATACTACCATCTAATTTGTTTAGATATGCAGCTTTGTTGAGCCATGGGCAGTGCCATGTCTCAACAGGGGGGATGGTACAGCTGGTGAACCAGGTGTTCACAACGTACAGATTTACAAACTACTCTAAAAAATTTTGTTTGATGTGCCAAATTTGTAACAAACATCATGCACAAGGGGCATTAAAGCCCAAGCAAGGGAGTTTCCCTACACCACCATATCCGTTTCACACTATCTGTATGAATTTCATAGAATTGAACAAATGTGAAAATAACAAGTATTGTCTTGTCACTGTAGATATGTTTTCCAGATGGGTGGAAGCCTTTCCAATTAAAAATCCAGATGCAGCTACAGTGGCAAAAATACTTGTCAAGGAAATCATCCCTAGATTCAGCATTCCTGAAAGGATCTACAGTGACAACGGTACACACTTTGTAAACCAAACCATACAGCAGTTAAGTAAACATTTTGGTATTTCTTTAAAAAATCATTGTGTATACCATCTGCAATCTGCAGGGCTAGTTGAGAGGCATAATTGAATATTAAAGAATAAATTAAGAAAATTAATAGCTGAGACAGGAAAGAATTGGCTGTATTGTTTGCCCCTGGCACTGTTGAGCATGAGAACTGTTCCGACTGCAAAAGGATTGACTCCTTTTGAAAAACTGTTTGGAAGGGCTTATTATACACCCCAGTGGAAACTTCTCATGTCTGCAGACCAGGAAGCTGACTATACACTAGCTGAATATATGAGAAATTTGTTGAATTCTAAACATCTGTTGCAGTCAAATTCTGTTTCAGATAAAGAACAAACTGCTACATTGGAAGTGGCAGTGATCCCAGGGGACTGGGTGTGGGTGAAGAATATAAGAAAGAAAAACTGGTTGTCACCAAGGTGGGAAGGTCCATACCAGGTGCTTCTTTCAACACTCACTGCAGTCAAAGTCGCAGAGCGAGCTTCATGGATCCACCTGATGCACTGCAAGCTAGTTAAGAACTTTGAACTGGACAAAAATCTTACCTCTCCATCGGGGCCCTCAGCACAAAGTCTGGCTACAAAGGGGGGTCAGATCAATAGGACTGATCTGTCTCAACCCCAGTGAAGAAACCATCGGTGCTGAAGGTCCTATTAGGGCAGAGAGTAAGATCACATGTCAAAAGCAAAAATGATAGAATCCAGAAAAATCCAAATAAAACCACTCGAAAGAGTCAGAGAAAACAGAAATGCAGAACAACCATTTCCTCAGAAGTATTGCATAATCATCCTGTTGACTGTACTAGTGACAATAATCTTTTTGTTGTGGCCATTCCTTTTCCCAGCCACACAAACTGAACTGAATAAACGTGGAGAGTTGCACATAGAGTGGCACCCAAACTTCAACACTTACCAGGCAATCAAATATGTGTATGCTGAGACCTTCAATGTTTCAAATTGCTGGATTTGCACAGCTTTGCCAACAGCATACGGTGGGTTATTGTTAACTTCAGTCCCCCTAGGAGCCAGCAAGACCTGGGAAAATTTAGTCTATGATACATCAGATGTTACATCACAAGATAAAGTAGCATTGCACTTGTCTGTTCGACAGAAGGGGGCTGTGTGTTTTTTACAAAAATGATACAGTTGAGGTGGGTTGGAGCAATTGCAATTTGACTGTTCCCTATAGATGCTACAATAAAACTGATAACACAGGTTCCTATTGCAACACAAGCTATGATTCATTTTTTGAACTGATGCATAGGACAACTGATGAAGTAAAACATAATGCTGACCTTTATAAACAACTGATTATAGTTGACAAAACAATGTTTCATCGAGAACCAGGACATAGTAAAGTTACTACCAAAGTAGAAAACTGTTATTTTGTATGTGGTAGGAAAGCATACAAGTGGTTACTCGAGAATTGGCCCGGCAGTTGTTATTTGGGGTTCCTGGTTCCGGCCATATGACACACAGCAGTTTTACCTCAGAGGAAAATTCGAAATGTTCGACGAGAAATCAAGAAACCTGTCAACCCAGTGGGGCAAATCAATGCGGGCTGGAAAAACCATCATGCTGTGAGCCTAGGGAAAAATGGACTGCTGCATATGGACTTGGGTGATACTATCATCTCGTGGGCAGGTGTATTGCCAGCATATGGAGCAACAAAATCAATCTGGAAATTGAGAAAACTGTCTAAACTTCTCGAAATAATGAGCAACGCAACCTTTTCCGCTTTAGAATTGGTGACTGATGAACTGACTGCCATGAGAACTGTAGTGCTTCAAAACTGCATGGCTCTCGACTTCACCCTAGCGGCGAGAGGAGGTACTTGCACTTTAATCCAGGAGGAGTGCTGTTCGTATATTCCTGACCACAAACACGAGATAGATAATCACCTTGAGGTAATTCAGCAAGTGTCAGCTATGACCAAGCCAGGACCAAATCCATTGAAGGACTTTTTCCAGAGACTGTTTGGGGGGTGGGGCAGTATCATGATGAACATCTTGATTGCCATCTGTGTAGGAATGATCCTACTGGTGGCATGTGTTTGCTGCTGCATCCCCTGCATGAAAAGACTTATTAAATACTTTATAGACATGCCAGTTTCAGAAACCTTATACCAAGGTGCTAAACTTGAAGAATTTTTGAAAAATTGAAAATGCTTTCATAAGTTTAAACTGAATGAATCTCTTAACTACAAATCCTGAGTAGGAAGAGGTTAGGGGAAGAAAAAACTGTTTATGCTTATTTTGAAAGTAGAATAAAAGTATTAAAAGGGGGGAAATGTTAGAAACATATGTATTAGTAATATGCATGCTTAGTGCATTCGAGGTTTAAAAGGGTTAATACATTTATTCTGTTCACACTGCATGAATCTGCACAGCTACTAGAGACATTCCAATCCTGCTTATGTCATGAAAATATGTGCAGCTATGATCTGCTTATGCCATGGAAATTAACAAGAAGCATTTAATTTCTGCTAATGTCATGAAAATAATAAGAAGTGTTTCATTTCCACTAGTGTCATGAGACTTAACAAAGAGTTATTGATTTTCTGCTTATGCCATGAGAAAGTACACAGTTGCTAGAAGCTATTGATAATGAAAACAAAGGCTGCTTGAAAGTATAAACCGTAGTCAGTATTACTTGTACCTAAGCTAGAAATGTACCTTGAATCTAGGTAAAATGTAACACATATATTAGAACTGCACAACTGAAGAATAGAAAGATTGTAGTGGGCTAAAAATAAGCCCCAAGGCCAGGTTGTTTTTCTCAAATGTTTTTGTAAATCAACAATAATCCAGTCATGTCAGCAGGAAATCTAAGTAACATTTTCTATGTAACACATAGTGAGTTTTAAATCTGAACATGTCAGCAGGAAATCTAAGTAACATTTTCTGTAGAACAATACAGAAAGCTGTGTCTAACTACGTCAGCAATAGAAGCAACATTTCTGTGTAACATAGAAAGAACTGTATAAAAGTAACATACCGCTCACTAGTAATTTAGACAAATCCTGTATTTGCATGCTTTGTCTCCTTGCTGCAAGTAATAAAGGGTGCCATACTTGAACCTTACATGAATTGGTCTTTGAAGTTTTTTCCTTTGACAAGTGGTCCTAGAAAAGAAGACAAAAAGAGCATTGAACATTGAAATCACCACAACCAGTGACTGCAGTGTCTTGCATACAGACAGGCACAAAGTCATAACATATCAGGATTTGCAGGCAGAAACGAGAGCAATGTGGAAGAAAGATACCCAGATAGTTCCAACAGTAGTAGAAGTGGTGGGTCTTATAAAAGGAGTCTACAATTATATTTAGATATGCTACCAATACATGTAACTCTGAATTGCAGAAGGAGTCATTACTGGGCAAATTGCAGGTGCTGTGAAGAGCACTTTTGGCTGACATCAAAGAATGAAACAATACTAATTTCATGAACTTTAATCATACTTTGACTTAGGAATGGGGTCCATTCCCATCTTGATATTAGATACCCAAAATATTTGGAGAAATTAAAAAAAGAATATAATAATGTACCAAAATTAACCATTAAAACACCTTTTTCAAAACCTCAGTCTATACTCTGGAAACTGCACCCCAAAATTAACAACTGATAATCTTTTTTCTACTCAAGTATGATAAGTGTTACTGACCCATTTAAGTTATTTTCCCATGAGTCATTCAATACCAGTAAAGGTATATGCTGCATCTGGATATGTCAAACTGTATTTAAATATGGCACCTCAATAACATTTACATGTCTAAATTCCCTAAATGTAATGTAGTTTGTTTTCATTCCCGGAACAAGAAATATGGCCAATATATGAAGTACTGTATAGAAAATCTGCTATATATACAATCAGATCTATTTTATATGCAAGTGTTGGACATAACATTGACCAAGAGATTTTTAAAAAAAAATCCTAGAAATCAGACAGATGAGGGGTCCATGACAAAAATCTCTCTCCAAAATAATATGATATCCAGCTTTGGGTATAACTAATATGTGAATTTTGGGAAGCATATATAATTTATAACTTCTGGATTCTTCTACAGGTAATTCCCTCTCAGCTTCTCCAAAACAAGAACCTTTTGGAAAACTATCTTTAAAAATCATCAATCATTCCATAAAGTGAAGTATGAGGTCCAGCTTCAATTTATGGCAAAGCATTATATAAATGAGCTGCAGCCATTTTGACAATTAGCTCTTTACCAAATTTCTACTGTCACATACTCATCAGCTGAAGCAATAACCAAATTAACATCAGAATTTAGCTGTGAAAGAGCCTGTGTTTTAGAAATAGTGAAATTATGACCAAAGTCCTGAACATGTCTTTTTGGTTCTTATAGGGTGACATGGAGGATGAAAAACAGAATGTTGAAATTTAGGAAGTGAAATATTAATGACTATTCCTGTGCAACCACAGACATGTATAATATTATATTACTATTATTATTATTCCAGTTTGATGACCGGGGAGGTCCACTGGGCTCGAGAGACCATTTTCAATGGAGGCCCGGGGAGAAAAGCTCCACAATACAAAGTTACATTACATAATGAATTACAAAGAAAAATATTTGCATTACAATCAATAGATAGTATTACAATCAACAGGTAGTATTGCAGTCAAACAGGTATCATTGACTAAAAACAACAAAGATATTAATGACTTGTCCAGGCGAATGGGAGGCATAGAGCATAATGGCTGGATGTTAATATTTGTTACATTTATAATCTAGGTCTATGAGAGAAGTTAGAAAGGTATGAAGGTTAGCCAGGAGAGAAGGAGGAGGAGAACTTGGGAGGTATGGGATGAAGAGTACAGTTACATTTTCTGTGAAGAAACAAGTAAGAATGAAGTTGTGTTTTGAAGGTGTTTGGGTTGTCACAGGCCCTCAGTGTGGAGGGCAGGGTATTCCATTTTTTAACTAGGGAAAAGGAGAGTAGAAGCGGACCAGCTGGGCGTTTGGGTTTTTGGATGGTTATAAAGTTCTGGTGAGTAGATCTAAGGGGTCTGAGGGCGTTATATGGTTATAGAATATTAGATAGTGCAGGGCAGCTAGTAGGTTGAAACAATAATTTGTAGGCTGTGACAATTTGGATGAAGTCAAGTTGATTGGGGAGTTCAAGCCAACTTAAAGAGTGAAGGGAAGTGCAGTGATGAGAGAAGGATTTTGCCTTGGTAGCAAATTTGGAGATTTTGTTGTAGCATACTTCCAGTTTGGAGATGAGGGTGGAAGATAAATTAGTAAGCAGAGGAGCACCATACAAAAGAGAGGGGAGGAGATAGGTAGTGGCCAAAGTATGTCTAGTACAGGGAGAGAGGAAGTGGTTGTTTCTGTACAGTAGGCCGAGTTTTATGTGGGTTTTCTTGATGTTAAGTTGGATGTGGGTATTGAATTTTAAGTGTTCATCGATGGTGACCCCCAGGAGTTTGGTGGAGGGAACGACGTCAATAATGGAGTTGTTAAGGCTGATAATTTGAAGTGAGTTTTTATCAGTGGGAGTGGATTTTGAGGGAGTGAATAGAAGAATCTTAGTTTTGTTAGCATTAAGTGAGAGGTGGTTTTGGCACATCCAGTTTTCAGTGGTTGAAAAGGCAGTTTGAGTTAGAGACTGGATATCTGTTTGGTTAGAGGTGCAGCAGATCAAAGTGGAATCATCTGTGTATTGGACAATTTTGGTATTAGGAATGGCTTTGTGGAAATCATTAATAAAGATGTTAAATAGCAAAGGGCCAAGTATGGAACCTTGGGGTACTCCTGTGGGGGTGGGAAGGAAAGTGTAGGAGGCTTGGCCCCATTTCACAGCTTGGGACCTGTCTGAAAGATAGCTGGAGAACCAGAAAAGAGGTTTTTGGGAGATGTTGAGATTAGATAGAGATTAGATAGATGGTTTAGTAGATGGGTGTGGGAGATGGTATCAAAAGCTTTAGATAAGTCTAGTAGAACAGACAAAACTATGTTAACAGGCATCATCGAGTTAAATTTATAGAGTGTAAGAGAAGGGCTGTGTTGGTATTGTGTCCAGGGCAGAAGCCGTGTTGAGTAGGAGAGAGTAACTGGTGTTTGGTCAGGAATGGCATGAGCTGCAGGTGTATGCATTTTTCAAGAAGTTTAGAGATTGGTGAGAGGATGGTTATAGGGTGGAAATTGGAGACGTTACAGTTTTTGCCACCCTTGTGGAGTGGAAGAATAATTGCAGAACGACATAGTTTGGGTACATAGGACTCGAGTAGTGATCTATTTATCAGGATGCTGATAGGGAGAGCAGTACTGTCTGAGGCAATTTTTAAGAAGTGGGAAGGAATGCGTGGAGACATGCATGAATGGATGTACCTTCGTTGAAGGTTGTGCGGCAGGGCTGGTAACTCGGCACATAAAAATCAACTACCAATCATTAGTGGACTGGAGTTCCACTGTGGTGACCCTTAACCAGGAAAAGCTGAAAGACACAACAACAAAAGGAAGGAATGCTGTTGGGGGCATTGGTGCAAGGTTTAAGTTTGGAGAGAATTTTTTTATAAAGTGGGTGGATACAGCTTTTAGTTCAAAAGTAGGGGGTGTGGGAAAGGAGGAGGAGGAGGAAGCTTGGGCAGAGGGGGGTAGGGGGTTATTGTTGGGGAAGGTTTTGGTTAGTTCAGCAATAGAATAGGTGAAGAAGGTGTTGAATAGTTTGACAATTTTTTGGTCAGATTTGCTAGTATCAGGACCCTGGGTTTTTTTTGTACCAGGCTTGAGAAGGGAATTAATAGAGTTCCAGAATGTTTGGGGTTTTTTGCATGATTTATTTGGAGATGGATGTAGTAGGATTTTTTATCTTTAATGACTTGTTTTTTGGCTAGGTTTCACAGCTGTTTGTATTTAAGTAAAAATACATACAGGCTGTTTATGTTGGAGATAGCTTTTCCAGGTTTTGTCTCTTTGTTGCATAATTTTCTTGGTTTCTTTGGTTAGCCATGGGGCAGTCTTGGCTTTAACTCTTTTTGTTCTTATTGGAGCTAGGGAGTTTAGGATAATTAAGAATGTTGAGTTGAAATAGTCAACGGCTTCGTCTAGACGTAGGATTTTTAGTGGGTTCCAGTTAGTGAGCTGAAGGGAGTCAGAGAGGGTAGAAGGGTTAAAGTTAGTAAGGTTACGAGTATGTAAGAGTTGGTGGGAATGTGAGGAAGAGGGTGTAGCTCTATGGGTGAAGGCAGGGAGGTGGTCTCCTAATGGGTCAGGAGTGACACCAGATTTTATGATTTTGTTAGGGTGAGATACCAGGATCCAGTCTAGGATGGAGCCTGGGTGGTTGGTTTTGTTGGGCCTAGTAATGGAGTTAGTGAGTTGAGTGAAGTTGAAGAGATTGATTGACATGGAGGGATTAGGGTCAATGATTTTTTGCCAGTCAATATTTACATCTCCCATAATGTAGGTTCCAAGTTTAATATTAGAGGAGGTCCAGGAGAGGATATCTTCCAAGGTGTTGGTGTTGTTACCAGGAGGAATATAGAGGGAGATGATGCAAATACTTTTATGGTCATTTAATTTTTGAAGGCCAGTTACAAGTTCAACATTATTAAAGGAAGGGATAGGATTAGGGTAGGGAGCGATGAACAAGTGGTTGGAGTATATTAGAGCTACACCACCACCTCTTTTACTTAGGTGGTCAGTTCAGAGAGATTGATATCCAGGGGGAAGGAATTCTGAGTTGGTTATGTGTGGTTTTAGTCAGGTTTCAGAGATGGCTACTATGTCAGATAAATTATGGTTGAGCCAGGCATGAAAGAGGGTAAGCTTATTTGCTAAGCTTTGGGCATAGATGGTGAGGAATTTGAGGTATTTACTGATGGGTTTGTTGTTGGAGCTAAGGCTGTGTGTTACAGAAATGTTTGGTCCTGGGTTGGGATGAATATCGCCTGCTAAGCAGAGGTAAGAGAGAAGGGGAATAAGTTTGTTAGGATTGTGTTTGGTTAGGAATGGATGGTAGGGAGTGGGTTTAGGTTTGTAGAATTTAGTAGGGATTTGGAAGAGTTTTAATTTTAATAGAAGGATGGGGTGAGGGGGAGATAAAGAGGCAGATATATTGTGGAAGTGATTTGTAAGGTGGGGGTGTGGAGGTAGAGGTGGTGGGTGTAGGTGGAGGTTGGTATAAGAGGTGGCATGGTACAGAGGAAGTAGAATGAGGAGTAGGAGTGATATAGGGGTAAGGATTGTAGTAGGAAAAGTGAGCATGGTAGATGTAGTCTGATTAGAAGTGAAAAGATGTTTAGGTCAGAGGGAGTTAGGGCTGGTGGGTGGGGAGGAAGGGTGCTCTATAAGGTTTGGTTGGTGGAGAGGGAGGGAGTTTAGGGGGAATGGGAGGAGGGATGTTGTGTGAGGATTGGTTGGTGTAAGAGGGAGGGAGTTTGGGATAACAATAAGTGTAGGAGTCCTGGGGTGGGTGGAAATTGGGGGCAGGATAGGGGAGCGGAGTGAGCCCGCAGGGCGAATGAAGTGGGATAGAGCAACAGGGCAAACAAGTACAGCTGAAAAGTATCAGCCACTGCAGTTTAGAGCAGAGGTAAGTAGGTAAAAGTACTGTAAGACTGAATGGAAACAAATTTGAGTTTGTGCAAACACAGGGGAAAAGAAAAATATATGGGGAGTTTTGTACCTTAGTTAGTTTAGAAAGGATGGGGAGGTCACCGAGTGTAGGGAAAGTAGAGTGGAGTTAGGGGAAGGTTGTGGCTTTAAAAGTATTTAGAGGTAAAGTTGGATTTAAAAAGATTAATAGAATTAAACAGGCAAAAGGCAGAATGGTGCTGCCATCTAGTGGAGAAAGGAGAAATGGCAAGCAGAGAAGGATAGGGAGAAAAAATAAAGTAAATAGGCATGTCTCTTAAGGTAATGAAAGATAGAAGTAAAAAATAAAAACAATAAGAGGGTACTCTCCAATGTGATACAATAGATAGGGATAAGAGGCTGGAGGTCAGCAAGTACTAGTGTGAGAGGGGAGTTATAGCGGTCTGCGGTAAGCTGCTGAGTCCCACACACTGAGGAACAGGCTAACAAATAAGGATGTTTTAGATAATTGATTCTGGTGTAAGGCTACATACATTTACTGAGAAAATAGTTAAGGGAGTCCAAACTGAGGTTCTTGTCCGGTAAGCCAAGGCTAGAGAGCAGGAAAAGTCCAGGTAAACCGACAGAGGTTTTGCAGGAGAAAGTCCGTATTTTCAGGAGGTTGAGAGGGAACTTCAGGAGTGGAGTACTGTAAAGAGAGAGGGGAAAAAACAAACAAATGTAAGTATTAAGGGAGAAGAGAGGAAGGAGAGCAGAGGAGGTATTGAAGTAATAGTCAGTATAGGAGTTGGTGCAGATACGGAGGGATGTATGAAAGAAGTAGGGATAGATCTGGAAGAAGGGTATTCTTGAGGGAGAGTTAAACTGAAGGGAAAAGATAGAGAAAACAGCTGTTGAATGAGAATGCAGGAGAAGGCAGGGAGAGATGCAGCATGCAAAGCCTTATGTTACTACTATCATCTAATACAAGACCAAGTCAAATGCAATTATACATCTCAGATGTTTGGTAAAGGGAGCAGAGAATGCAGTTGTACAATATCAATTACAGGCAGACAGATACATTTAAAATATGAATTGTACTTCTACAAATTTAAAAGGATGTCTAGGCAATTCTATTTGTAAGGTATATTATGAACTGTATGTGTATACAGAATTAGATCAGTCAGAGCAAAGCTATACCATAAACTGAAAGGATGAACAATCATTAATTCAGGCAAAGTCAGAAAATTCATAGCAAAACCTATCAGCCATGTAGATAAAATGACTAGGCACTATATAACTATCAGCTATGTAATAAATAACTAGGCAATATATAACTACTAGCTAAATAAAATGACTAGGCTCCATATAAAAAGATACCTCAAATGGAGAATGTATCATGAACTGTAAGAGAAACATCATTTCAGACAGAGCATATAAAATGTATATATTGCAAATAACTATGAGCTGTGTAAGAAAAATGACCAGGGGCTATGACAAAGATATGTCAATAGAATCGGGTAGATCCAGTGAAGAAGTATGCAGTCAGTTGTTTACTATTTAATTGCAAATGTTTGGATGGCGTTCTATGCTAAAATGCATGTAAAATAACGAAAATGGAAATACTAGCTTAGAATGCGTTACTCTGAGCACCCGAGGGGGCGTTCTTGGCAAAAAAGAAATCAAAGCAGGCTCTGGTGTAATTACAGACAACGCCTTTTTGGATGGCATTCTTAGTTAAAAAATAAAAATAACATCAGGCTATGAAAATTGATTCAAATATGCGCTTGGGGAGGCATTCTTAGTAGCAGAAAGAAAATAAAATAAAGTATGCTTTGGTGGAAGGCGTTCCTAGTTCAGAAGTAAAAAAAAAATCAACAGGCTTAGGAAATGGTTTCTGTTAACGCCTTAGAAGGTGGTCTTTGTAGTATAAGGAATAAATGTAGGCTGCAGAATGAGCTACGGAGAACGCCTTTAGGAAGGCGTAATTTAAGAGGCGAGTGTTGGAATCTGTGGCTCACATGCAAATGATATGAAGCTCCTACAGCACTCACAAAGCACACTGACCCCTTAGGCACTAACAACATGTATAATACAGTCACTGTTAGACTGATTCCTTAGGCACTAACAGACACAAAATACAGTTGCTACTACGTAGAGAGGATTATTTATGAGCCCAAAACAGTTGCAATGTAATATAAGCCAAAGAGGAGGTAAGAAGCACCCATTCGTCCCAATGCTGAGCAAATACTAACACAGAATTAGTTCAAAATAAACACATTACATCAAGTGATTGGCAGAATTGGCAGTTAAAACCATGACTAAAACATCAGAACAATAATATGTATAGTTTCTTTATACAAAACATACCAGGGGGTGAGCGAAGCAGCACAACCACATAACCTACCCAGTAGAGGAGAGCGAGGTGGGGAATCCTGACCAGGAGTTCAAAAATGGCGCCAATAAATTTGTGGCGTCTAGAAGTAAACTCTGGGGAGGTGGTAAGCAGCGGGGGAGGGGATAAAAGAGGCAGAAAGGGCATGCTGGGATTTGGCTAGGAGAGAGGTGGGAGGGAGGGAAGGATCAAGGAGGAGTAGAGCAACAGGGCAGAAGAGTCCAGCTGAAAAAGTATCAGCCACTGCAGTTTAGAGCAGAGGCAAGTAGGTAAAATTACTGTAAGACTGAGTAGAAACAAATCTGAGTTTGTACAAACACAGGGGGAAAAAAATATATGGGGAGTTTTGTACCTTAGTTTAGAAAGGATGGGGAGGTTACCAAGTGTAGGGAAAGTAGAGTAGAGTTAGGGGAAGGTTGTGGCTTTAGAAGTATTTAGAGGTAAAGTTGGATTTAAAAAGATTAATAGAATTAAACAGGCAAAAGGGGAATGATGCTGCCACCTAGTGCAGAATGGAGAAATGGCAGGCAGAGAAGGACAGGGAGAAAAAAATAAAGTAAATGGGCAAGTCTCTTAAGGTAATGAAAGATAGAAGTAAACAATAAAAACAATAAGAGGATAAGTCTCCAATGTGATACAATACATAGGGATAAGAGGCTGGAGGTCAGCAAGTACCAGTGTGAGAGGGGAGTTATAGCAGTCTGCGGTAGGCTGCTGAGTCCCACACACTGAGGGACAGGCTAACAAATAAGGATGTTTTAGATAATTGATTCTGGTGTAAGGCTACATACATTTACCGAGAAAATAGTTAAGGGAGTCCACACTGAGGTTCTTTTCTGGTAAGCCCAGGCTAGAGAGCAGGAAATGTCCAGATAAACCGACGTAGGTTTTGCAGGAAGAAGTCTGTATTTTCAGGAGGTTGAGAGGGACCTTCAGGAGTGGAGTACCAGTAGAGGAGAGCAAGGTGGTGAATCCTGACCAGGAGTTCAAAAAATTTGACATCAATATTTTAAATTCATACCTCTAGCAAATGCCTTGACATCTTAAAGTCTGAGGTTCTGACAAAAAATTGGGTGCAAAAGTAAAAATTTTATTTCGCAATGTCAGGTGATCAGAGTCTTAAACTTATTTGCTCAGATTCACAGCCACATTATTATTAAATATATTTTCCTTTATCATTTGATTGAATGTAAGCATGATTCTGATTTTTATGCTGAAGATTTCAATACATTCTTTTTTATCTAAAGGGGCTCCAACGGCCAGCAGTTTATTATTGGAGTGTGTATTATAAGAGGGAACTATTAAATGTGGGTTGTCTCTCTGTTTTGTTATTATAAGCAGTAGTTGAATCATAAGAATGTAAACTACAGTTACTGGCAGGAGCATTTGATTTTCTTTTATATCTTTCCTTCCACTTTATTGATTGTATCTGTGTGATGTTTGCAAAGTGAACAGAGTGCCTCTGCTTATTGCTTGTGTATGCCACCCTTTTGTGACATGAGCACATCAGTAGTAGCTTGGTGTATAACTAATTATCCTAAAGTAAAATGTAATATTGCTTTGAAGTAGCATATTCCAATAAAAAACAAATATGGAGCAGATTTAATTTATTTTATGAAGAAGTATAAAAAAATTGAAAATCATGTTACTGAAAGAGACAATAGCAAGAACTTACACAGGTTTTTAAATATTTTCAGAATACCAAACGTGAATTTTACTGTTCCAGCTGTTACTTTGACAATGGGGTTGTTAAAGGAGTTATATTCATTCCTAAGCACTGATTACCCATTTTAGTAAGCATCATCTTCATGTCAAAAGCAGTTCAGGATACTCTGCAGATTCATAGATTGCTAGTAAGCAAAAGACCAGTTAAGGTATTCAAAAACTAGCTACCACTGCAGTCCTAGTGGTATATGCAATGACTTACTTTAGTGAGCCATAAAGTGTGAGGAGGAGGACTAGGCTGGGATAAATTTGTGATTTCCCATCTAGGTTAAGTTTGAAGAAAGGGGGAAATTTCTTTCCTTCACAAAATGCTGGAGTTTTTTAATAGGTTTGGTATTTTTGCAAAACAAATATCTGCCATATCAAACTATTTATGTTGCGATATAGATGTAGGTCCCTTGATCTTGTATTTGTTCTATACTGGTCTTGCAGTTATGATGTAGATCAAATAGGATTTGGTCTTTTTCATTTTTTATTAACCCAGGCATAGATCACCATACAGTAGTCCATAGCAGACAGAGAAAAGAGATTTGGGGTTTATACTCTCTGGACACTTTAAGGTGCTTATGCCTGAGCTTTTATTTTGGTGAGGAGTTACTATGGTTTCTCTAGTTGGGTTAGGTATTTGGCAGAATCATACCAAACTATGCATTATATTCTAGTACTGGAGGAGACTAGGTGGAGTAGATGGGAATGATGACATTACTGGACCAAGAGAAGAAACCCACAGTAAATAGCTGGGTGAGGTAAACGGTTTTCTTAATACTATTGAATACATGGTGGTGAAAGAAGAATGCGCTATGATGATACCTAGTCTATAATGATAGTGTCTGTTTTAACAGAGTTGTTATTTATGTGTTGGTGTGTGAGAGTTCCTCTTTCTCAAACTTATTTATTTATTTTTGTTGGTGCTCAGCTTTAGACCATGACTCTGACCACACAAGTTTATCCAATTTAGGTTCTCTTGAAGGATATCTTCAGCGTAATAAAACATGACTCCCAACTTGCAATAATCTGTAAACTTGGACAGCCAAATTCTTTTAATGTTGGTTGCCACATCAGAGTTGTAATGTCCAAATGGTTCCAGAAAACAGACAGACAATCAATGCAAACATACTGGATCTGCTTCGCACCAATATGGGAGACTGCTGCACACCCCCTAATGTAATGTCTTCTCTGGTAAGGTCAGACAACAAAATGGTCTTCTTTGAAATAAAAATAAAACCTAAAACTCCAGTTAAGCCTGGAATGTTCAGCAACTACGCTAAGGCTAACTTCCTACTATTAAGTGATAACTTGGCAAAGTATCAAACCTCTACAAACCCTGAGAACACTATTACCTGAACTGGAATTTTTCACAGAAACTGTATACAAGCAAGCTAATAGGTGCAGAGAGGCAGCTGTATTCACCAGGAAAAATAATAGAACTAACTCAAAAACCAAGCCTCCCTAGTAGAATCACAACATCGCTATATAACAGAAGGAATAAAATCATGGCAATAATTAGGAAGTGTAGTGCCCAGCAGGATAAAAGCTTTCTCATCAAACTAAACAAACAACTCAGAGACAAATAAAGTCTACCAAAGCAAAATTTGAGGAAAATCTGGCTTTCTAGGGTAAGGACAACCACAAGGCATTCTTTAGCTATGTCTACAACATTAAAGGCAATACACAATTGTGTGCAGAGCTCATTGTTAATGGAACCACCTATACCAAGCCAGAAGATATAGCAAACCTACTGGCAGACAAATTCAACTCTAACTTTAGCCCTCGCTTTCTTTCAAACTCCCCTCAGGAAATACCATGAAATATAACTCCCCTGCTATCATTAGAGAAGAGGTCCTCAATGATCTTTCTAAGACCAAGAACGCTGCATTGATGGGCCACGACAATATCCCAGAATGCCTTCTAAATAGTTTGAAATGTGACTTATCAGGACCTTTGGAATTGCTATTTAAATGTAGCCTCCAAACAAACTTTATGCCTCATGAATGGAGAACAGCATCAGTCATCCTTCTGCACATAGACGGGCCATCTACAGACCCTGGAAACTACAGACCCATAAGTCTCACAAATCTCGTATGCAAAGCCATGGAAAGAATTATCATGGAGATGATCAGTAATGACATAGGAAACCTCCAGACACTAGACTCATCCCAGTTTAGTTTCATCAAGGGCAGGTCATGCCTACTGAACCTGATGAACTTCTTTGAGAAGGTCAGCAAAGCAATGGATGAGGGCAAAATAGTTCACACTGCCCACCTAACCTTGAACTGGCCAAAGCATTTGACAGAATACCTCACCTGGACACTGTTGACAAACTCATGAGGTTATGTATAAACCCTTGTATTAGTCACCCAATGGATAGCCAGCTGGCTCACAGACAGGACCCAGGAAGTTAAAAATGGGGTGTCCACCTCTAGAAAAAGGCCAGTAATAAGTGGAATCCCTCAGGAATCATTACTGGAACTGCTTGTTTTTGGTATTTACTTCTGTGAAGTCAAGGCCAAAATCAAGTGCCTCTGGATGACTAAATTTGCAGATGATTGCAAATTAGGAGCAGTCATGTTCTCCAGGAAGGGCTAACTCTGACAACAAACTTGTATCAGTGCCATTGACTAAAGCAAAATGCAAAAAAATGCATAATAGTTTCCTTCAGAAAATCATTTATCCCTGGTAAGTATAGTATTGACAACACACCTTTAAGAGATGATCCAGTAGTCAGTGACTTTGAGACACACAAAGACAGTAATCACACCATTGACTATCATGTTTCTTCAGTAGTGAGAAAAGCATTCTGTGTTGTTCAACTTATAAACAAAGGTATGGCATCTAGATCCAAGGAGGGCATTGTTTCACTGTATTCAACATTCATCAGACCTATCATTAAATACAAACCCCCCTTGGGTATGTACCTGACCAGGCACATGTAACAATTGGATTGTCCACTGAGGTTCCTCACTAAAAAAATATAGGATGTAAGTAGCATGTCCTGTGCAGAATTCCTATGGGCAATATTCCTATACTCTGTCTCCTACAGGTTGTTGAGGAGAGATCTATGCCTGGCATACAGGGCATTGTCAGACCTCACTCTGATGGAACTCCTGCATATTCACAAAACAAACTGCACCAGAATTGCCCATTCAAAAGACGTACAACTTCCCTGTGATATATGTAGGACCTGCTGGAGATACAGGTATGTATCCCAGAGACTACCACTTCTCTGGAATAAGCTTCACATGCATGCAAAGCAGAGTTCCTCCCTGACCCAGTTCAAGTCTAACTTGGGCAGTTGGATGGGGACAGGAAATTCATTCCTGGTTTGGCACTTATGTCCCTCATTACTGCAGGCACCTTGTAAATGTTTAATTTCCCAAGCCCCTGCTTACACTATCAAGGGTACTAGAACTTTTCAGTGATATGGGAGGCATGGCTAGGCTTAAAATGGCCATTGTGGTCATTAGCCTAATACACATCTATGAACCTATGGCATCTAGCATTAGTGACAAACATTTTAGAGCATAGTATGCCATCAGATGTAATATAGTGGGTTCTATTATTAAGATAGTTTGCAATCCAGTGAGTTAAATGAGGCTTCAAATTGAGCTAAGTGTTAAAGACCTTTGCTAAATCAAAGTGATCTTCTCTGACTCCTTCAAGGCGCTCATCTAGGTTTAATTGGCATGATTTACCCTTTTCAAAGCCAAATCATTTTATTTATCTAGAGAATTTAGCTTCCCTATGTCTCAGATGATAAACTCCATGATGATATGTTCAATCCAACTGCAAATGATATTGGTGGTGTTGACTGATCTATACTTGCCAGGGGCCATGGTATAATCTCCTTTGTTGAGGGACACACACATAGGTATTCTCCAAGCATCTGGTATATACTCAGTGAAGAACCAGACGCTTAATAGTGTAAGGAAGAGATCCAACAAGAGGTATTTCATACTGAGCAGAAAATACTCTGGCATGTCTTTAAGACCCATAGAGATGGTGTTTTGAACCCTGATGATTACTACTAAAAGCTGCTCTCAGGCAGGTATGTACATGGACTCTTTGTGTTGGGAACTTTGGAAGTGCTGGGGAGGGGTTAGAGGTCAATACTTTGTGTTGATACTTTGATGACATAGCAATTTTAATTCATAATTATCTTTGAAAGAGTTGATATTTTACTTTAGTTTTTATTAACCATTTTAAGGTTGATTTTAGGATACCAAGATTTTGTTCTTTGTGAGTTTTTCTTCTTTCTTTGCAAAGTGTGCTTATAGTTGGAGTTCCATCAGAGTGGCCTATTTCTAAATTTGCAGTTGTGTTTGTGACAAATAGGAATAGAAGTCTCTATGCAAATAGTGTTTTTTTCTTGTCTCTCTGTGTCCACACTGCCAGCATATTATCAGTCCCATCCCAGCCAATCGGACCATTTGTTCCTCATCACTGATGTCAACCTATAGGAGCTATGATTGTGGCCACTATCTGTGCAGTTCATATATTATGCATATTCTTCAGCCATAAGCTCCACACATTGACTCTACCGACTGTGTAAGTGGTAGAGAATGTACACTAGCCTGACTGCAAATTATGTGCTCTCACTTCTTGGCATTTCCTTCAAGCAGCCCCATCAGTACTGCCAAGTATATGACATGGTTTTCTTGGTCTATGTTACAGAAATCATTCCCTGACAGAGTGATTTCCCCTGACAAAGGCCAGGGAAACCATCAAGCAAATCACTCCTGCCCAGTTTGCCCTCTGAGGATCAGGCTATGTAGCTTAAATCCTCCTCCTCCCAGCCCAGATCCTAGAGTGATAGGGCCACTGATTACACCCAATTACCCGAGCTTCAATCAGGACTTCAGCATCTGTAATAAAGAGCCAGGAACCCCTACCCAAGAGATGGGATGGGAGTGTAAACATTTGTTCTATATGGAAGCACTTGCTATATGCACATCAAGTGGTGTGGAACTATTGAATTACTGGAGGTGTTGAATCATCACAACTCAGCAAAAATCATGGAGAAGTTGGTCTTGGAGAAGTTTAAAGCAGGTGGGTTAGAGTGTGCCCTGTACTGGGATCATACAGTGAATATTACAACGTGGATATATAATTTTACTAATGATGGTTGACAATGGCTGGAGAGCAGGCAGGGTTTGTATTCATAAATGCGCACTCAATAACGGCACTATTTACATGAGGGAATCTGAGTTGATAAAATCAAGGAAGCACTGTGCACATTTGTCTGTTGAGATTTAGATGTACTTGTTAATTTATGGATAGTTGAAGTCCCCCAGAATGATAGTGTTTGGGTTGATCTAGGGGAGTCTGGTTTACTAAGATATGCTTCATGACTAAAAGGGACTTTGCCTTAATAAAATCAAGGAAGTATTGTAGTAAGGTAGTAAACGTTCCACGGAATGTTTTTTTTTGTATCAATGGAGAGGGATTCCAGCTTGTATTTCAAGATTTGCAGGTGTCATGGATGTGGTTCTGCAGATAATCAGGATGCAATGTTAGTTCAAATTTATAGGCACTAGGACAGGTAAGAGGTCAAGGTCATTGTCCTGTTTGATTAGATTAGAGGTAATGAAATTTCAAATAAGGGCAGACACATCGCCACCAAAATTACTGTTATCTACACTTTTTGGGTCTAAATGAGTGGTGAGTAATAAAACCTGGTAAGGTGGTAGTGCTGTTACTGTATTTAAACCATAACATGAGCAATGTTATAATAAAATAGATAAGTCTGCAGTAAACTATAACGATAACAATAGAACACACACTTCCACCAAATTACCTTGCTCTTTCTCAGAAAACTACAAATCAGAGACTTCTCTATAAGCCAGGAAATTGGTTAGCCCTTAAAAACTTAATACAACACTGTTTCCCTAGTAGAATTTTATGCTCTAGAGAAAAATCACATCACTATAATTTTATATATAATTATATAATATTTCTGTATACAATTTTACATCCCTAGTATAATGCATAGACATTCTAAGTCAATTATCAAAAATCTTTTTCTTTTTAGCAGAGTGTTCAGAGAAATAAGGTTTAGCTACAGTAGATCTCACAGCATCCACAGCTGCAGAGTTCTTCATCACCAGTCCCTGTTCGTAACCCCTAGCAACCAGATCCAACCCAATTTTAGTTTTGTGGTACTCATAATCTTCATCCCTCACATTAAGTCTGGATGTCCTAAAAAATTGATTTTTAGCAACATTGTCGAAAACAAAATTCGGATGCATACTACCCCTACTGAGTAACTGATTGACATGACATTCCTTCTTATATAGTCTGCTAATTAAACCACCTTTTTCATCCTTACATATGTATACATCTAAAAACTGTATACCATCCGTAGAATAATTCAAAGTAAATTTCAAAAAGTCAGACAACAAATTAATGTATTCAACAAATTCCATCAGTTGTATCGCCGTACCATTCCAAATCAAAAAAGGTCATCCACAAATCTTTTATAAAACAGAATATATCTATAAAATGGAGCTTGCATCAAGTATTGAGTTTCCCATACCCTCATTAGTGCATTTGCATAGCTATTGGAGCAAGAGCTCCCCATAGCAACACCGTTTTTGTGTTTTGTATACAGAAATAATAAATAAGCATTGGGGCATTCTGATGACTGATAATAGTATTAAAGCTTTGGTTGGTACAAAACCTCAATTTTCTTTTAAGAATATGAAATCATTAAAATCCAGGTTATGTCATAAATCCCAGAATGAATATTTAACCCTTAATTCAGGCACCAAACCATGTGGTGCATGTAATTATTGTAGTTATGTGTCCCCAGCTTCTGAATTTAAACATCCAGATACAGGTGAACTTTACAAACTTACTACCAGTGCTGATTGTAGTACTATGCATGTTGTATACCTTGCTGTCTGCACACTATGTAATAAATATTATGTAGCTAAGACTGACCGCACTCTTAGAGAGAGAATAACATTAAGAGAATGAATGGTATTAATGCACTTGCCAAACATGTTATGCAAACAGATATACAACATGTTTTTATGTTTTCAATACTAGCTAAAACTTTTGAGACTGTGAGAAGGGATGTAAGGTCTAGAACTGAAGAGTTAGAAGCTGGTTGGATTATTAGATTAAGGGCCAACTGTGGACATGGTCTTAATGACCATGTTCCTATTAAACCAATATTACAGAAAAGGCCTTTGAGAAAGTAATTATAATTATTTTAACAATATATTTTTATCTCATATTTATTTTATCTGTATAGGTGTGCAAAAATTTTTTTATGATATAGATTTTTTATGATATATATTTTTGAAGCATGTTTACTTTAATAATTTGTATTTAGGTCTTGTCACATCATTAATTATTAGTATAAATAGGTGTCCTAATCAGCATGTATTATGCAGCTGACGAAGCTATATGTGAAAGCGCTTGTGTGAATAAAGCTGAGCTGACATCAACTTCTTGGATTTTGGATTTGTATTTCAACAGATATTTGAAGTTTAGAGCCATACCTTTGCTTTTTGGACTTTCATTTAAAACACAACTAAAACTTCACCTGTCAAATCAACGGATCTGCTACTGAACGTCTCCAGGATAAATGTCACTGTTATTTTCAGCTTGTCATATCATCAGACCATTTCTCTTCATTCAGTATCTTATACCCAATAGCCAGTCTTCATTAATACCTGAACAGTTTTACTAACATCTCCCAACTACATACATTATTTTGTGTGACTGCCTACCCTCCACCTCTATACTATAAACCTTATGATAGCCATTTATATATAATTGTCTCTGAACTTGCTTTATATCCCACCTTTTAATATTTCTGCCATACTTAGTTTCTTCTCTCATGTTTATTTCTTTGAATTTCTAAACACTAATCACAATATCTGTTATCTAGCTAACAAACCCATTTATACACCTTTTCAGATGGTCAATGTTCAACATCTACTAAAGCATAAGTACCTTTTAATATTGTAATAATTGCCTTTACTTTCATATGAATGCAATCTAATTAGCAAATGTATGCGTAATTGTTAAAATATATAATTTAATGTCTGTTCATGTATATTACTGAATGTGTGCTTAAAAATGTTTTTAATGTGTTGGAGCTTTTCTGCCCAGGCTTCAGCTGAAAAGATCAAACACAGGTGGGCAAAACTTGTAAACAAAAGCTAAAATAAGAAATAAATAACACAAATATCCACATTTCCAATGGTCAAGAAGAACTCAAAGGAATGTTCATATTTAGGCACTTACAGCTGAGTATTGCTGCACTGTTTTTTGCTAGATTTCAATTTGCAGCCTCCATGGACCTACATTGCTTATAGACGTATTTACATAGATAGAAAATTCATGGGTCCAAAATATCTTAGCCAGTTAATGAAAGCTTTGAGGAGATAGGTGCAGGCTACCCTTACCAGAATAAGAGGGAGTACCTTCCATCTCACTACTGACTGATAATCACTGAACTTCCTTAGAATGACACAAATAACTAAGCCAATTATTGAACTCAGTTATGTTTTGGTAAATTGTGGTATCATTCTTGGTGATGGAGGGATGGTACTCGGTAGTTTCCTTCAAGCCTTATAGACATATTCAGAGAGCAGGAATATGTCCCACATCATACAGTTAAATCCGCTGCATTGTAAGTCATTCACACACATACACATGAATAATGGCCATCTCACATTCTTACCTGGGCTGAACAGAGCTGAGTACCTTAGTGATATAGCAAATTCTAACACCCGAGCGTCAACTGATTGACTTTATAGAGCTGTAAAAAATGGCTATGGAAATTTGCATAAAATTAATGCTTATAAGACACATTTAACTTTGTTATTATTAATTGTAGTAATTGTATTATTATTAGTAATAGCAGCAGTCATATGTATTAGTAGCATAAGTAGTATCAGGAGTAGTAGTGGCACTAGTAGCAGCATTAGTAATAGTAATAGTAATGGCAGTAGTAGTGGCAGTAGTAGCAGCATTAGTAATAGTAATAGTAATGGCAGTAGTAGTGGCAGTAGTAGCAGCATTAGTAATAGTAATGGCAGTAGTAGTGGTAGTAGTAGCAGTAGTAGTAATAATGGAAGTAGTAATAGCAGAAGTAGTGGTGGCAACAGTAGTAGTAATAGTAGCAGTAGTGTCAGTTGTCGCAATAGTAGCAGTAGTAGTAGTAGCAATAGCAGTAGTAACAGTAGCAGTAGTACTAGTGTATCATTATTAACTTTATCATCATGTGTATGTCAGGAGATGCCACACAGCAATGCACTGGCATCTGCTTTTAACATGTTGCTTGACTAAAATATGAATAAAGGAAGCATGAAATAAACAAAGTAAAACTTTTCATGAAATCATAATAAAATAATGTATATATTTACCAAAATTTAAAATCTTGCAATAATTGCTAAAATCATAACAAAATGTAAGAGCTACCAAGAAACACCAAAACATATTACAATTAAAGAAAATAAATACCTCTTTAGATTTTTATTCATTTTAACAGATTTGATTCAAAAATTGAAAATGATCTAAAAATCATAATGTAATCAGACTATTCCCTCAATGTATATGGCAGGAATATAAGAGAGGATATATCCATTAAAATGATGTCATGTATGTCTGCTAACCAAACAGAAGAGTTTCTGTTGTATTATTTTGACAATATGGACAAAAGAGACAGGTTTCAACAAACAACTGAAAGCATATTCTTTGAGATGTTTTTAGAAAATCCACATTAGTTAAGTATTAAGCATAAAATTATTTGAAATGACATATACCAATATGGAAAAGGTATACAGGAGATCACAAAACCTTAATTATGACTATGATAGCAAGTACGTAGAGGAAAGCAAATAGAACATGAAAATGCTCTCCCAAATGTCAAAAAAAAAAAAATAAAAAATTAGTCTTTATTACCCCCCCCCAAAAAAAAATTCTCAGCCATTTAACATTTTGACAAAACACTTGCATTCAGGATAATACTGACACTGCAGTGTAGCAAAGTCAGGTGCTGCACTCCTGAATGTGCCCTACTTCAGATGAGGTGATAAACAGGTACCATCTGCCTTCCCATGGTACTTATTGAACATATTTACAAATATTTACAAATGAGTAAATATATAGATATACAAACACACTAATACTAATTCATAATTTGCTTTTCAATCATAATAAACTTTCATCAGTATTAGAACCACACTCCTTTTCCCATAGCCACCACCTGATTTTATTTAATATTGTTGCTAAAACTATTTACCATTAAACATAATTACATATATTCTTTCACAACTCATGATATAAATTAACTTTACATTTATTCTTTTAACATATTCTTTACCTCTATTCTTATATGTATATATATATATATATATATATATATATATATATATATATATATATATATATATATATATATATATATATATATATATATATATAATATCCATATTTAATCATAGTCATGTTTATTTTATCCACTTTTTTCATATCTTTGAAAAAACTCTTCTTTACATATTTTCCCCATAACTTTTTTACTCTTTTACATTTCAAAAACATGTGTGCCATACTTTCTTCTTTTTGTTAATGTAAACATATTCTATCACTTTTCTTTTTAAACGGCATATTTCCTTTCACTGGTAATTTATGTATTACCAATCTCCACAGAAAATCTTGGCATTTTACTTTCTGATTACACCATTTGCTTCTTATTTTTATAGCTTTACTTTTTCACCTGCTAGATTTTCCCACGGTTTTACACAGTAATGTTTTATCATTACATTATTGTACCATATTTTCCCGTCTTTCTCTATATTATCAATTTTTATTTTCCACAAACATATTTTTTATTGTTAAAATTTTATTTCTACATTCATACACTCTTTTTCTCTTTTACTCTTTTTTACCATACCCCACATTTATTATATTTATATTTATACAATTTTACTACTAATCTCTCATCTTTTTCATTTAGCCTCTTTAACATTTTTTTTTTACAAATTTAATGAAGCAGCATATAACACTGGGTCATTTAACCCTAAGCCTCCTTCCTCTTTGTTTACATGCAAAACACCTCTTTTTACTGGTTTAATCTAGAACCTCATATAAATGAAACAAAAATCTCTGCAATAATTAATTTTCAAACACTGCTGGCAAAATAAATACATTTACTAAGTATGACATTTTCTCCACTAGGAATGAATTTATCAAATAAGCCTGTTTCGGAATGATAACTGAAAGTTCAACCGCTGAATTCTACACTAAGGCACTGTACGAGCACATCCACTCGTGCATGAATCGTGCCATCCCCAATATAACCAAGATGCTCTCCTCCAAAAACAAAGGAAGCCAATCTGGTGGTCCCTTGCCATAACCAAACTTTACAACAAAAGGAAGACACTTTTGCAGAAAAGAGGAAAATCCCAGGATGCAAAAAAACTCCCTTACCAGCCTCAGTAAGAAGCTGAGATCCCTCATAAAATCCTCCAAAGCTAGTTATGAAAATAAAATTGCCAAAGATTCCAAAGACAACCACAAGGTATTCTATAGCTATGTCAAGAATCTAAATGGCAATGCTCAGATCTCTGAGCTACAACAGAATGCCATTAAATATACTGACCACAAGGATATTGTCAATATCCTGGCAAATTAATTCAGTGCAAACTTCACCCTCCACTCAACCCCTAAAGGGCCCATCTCAATACCAAAAGATTGCCAAATTCCGGTAATAATGGCCACACAGGTAAAAAAAACGGTCTCTCCAAAGCTAAGAATACAGTATCCATGGGACCAAATGACATCCCAGGCTATGTACTACATGAACTACAAAATGAACTGGCACCTCACCTAAGTGTCATGTCTAATCATAGCCTCACCTCAGGCTTTATGCCCACTGAGTGGCACACAGCTACAGTTATCCCACTCTACAAGGGGGGATCCACCTTGGATCCTGGGAACTACCGCCCCATCAGTCTGATGAGCCTGATCTGCAAGGCCATGGAATGTATTATCACGGAACTTATAAACAAAGACATTGGCAACCTTCAAACACTGGACTCCATGCAGTTTGGCTTCGTGAAGGGCCGATCTTGTCTCCTGAACCAGATTGACTTCTTTGAATCAGTCTCCAGAGCTGTGGGCAAGGGTAAGATGGTCCACACAGCCTATATCGACCTCACTAAGGCCTTCAACACTATCCCCCACTCTGGAATCACAGATAAACTTACTTAGCTGGGCATTAATCCCTACATCACTTGATGGGTTGCCAACTGGCTTACTGACAGAACCCACACTGTAAAAGTAGCCAACTCCAAATCCAGCTCCAGACAAGTGACAAGTAGAGTAGTACTTCAGGGTTCAGTCCTGGGACCGCTCTTGTTTGGCATCTACTTCTCTGAAGTACAGGCCAACACTAAGGGACTCTGGCTAACAACGTTCACAGATGACTGCAAACTGGGAGCCATTATTGAATCCTCAAATTATATGGATATTCTACAAAAGGGCCTTACAGAAACAGATGTTTGGTGCCAGAGCTATGGGCTCAAGCTCGATGCCAAGAAATGTATAGTTATCCCCTTTGGGAAAACATGTAACCATGAATTACCACATAGGTGACAGTACACAAAACACCAAAAGTGTGATAAGAGACTTAGGGATACAGGTGGACAGTGGTCTCACCTTCGATAACCACATTGCCACAAAAGTCAGGAAATCCTTCTATGTGGCACACCTCATCACTAAGGGCTTTTCATCCAGAAAAAAAGGAGGTCATTGTCCCACTGTACTCATCCCTCACTAGACCCATTATAGAATACAATGCCCCATTTGGTATGTACCTCTCAAGACATCTGCAACAACTGGAAAGGCTGCAGAAATACCTCACTAAAAGAATCACAGGCCTAAAGCAGATGCCCTATGCTGACCATCTAAAAATCTCCACCTATACTCTGTTGCATATCGTCTACTCAGAGGTGATCTCTGCTTAACATATAACTCCATGTCAAACCCAGAGCTGTTGGACATGCTCCACTTAAAGAAATCCCAATCCCTCAGAGACACATGCTCCAGGAATCTAAACCTTGTCATCACAATGAACAAAGCATGCTGGAGGGATAGGTTCCTGACCCAGAGACTTCCCAGACTCTGGAATAGACTGCCCATACATGTCAAGCAGAGCGCCTCTTTGGCCCTCATCAAAATGAACCTTGATGATTGGATGGGAGATAGGAAATTCACCTTGGGGATTATACAAGTCCCCTGCTAGACAGGGGTCCAGGGAAGTAAATACTGTGGCAAGAAATAGCCAGGGAATTGTTATGGCTAGGCTTGTATAGTCTCTAAGGGTGATAGCCTAATACCAACCTATAAACCTATAAGCTATATGCTCTCCAGAAAAGACAGGTTTATTTCTTTAATTGTTCTTTTTTCCCATTGAATTCTACTTACATCTTTATTCCCAAATTTTATATCTAAACAGAAATTTCATTCATTGTAATATACATATATACCCCTATCATTAATACATCACCTAAGCCTTTCCTCTTCTCTTTTTTAAAGTCATCTTTATCACTTCTAGACATTCATTTGTGCAAAGTATTACTTCTTTTATCCAAACTTTATTTCTTACAGTTGTTATAATGTCATCAGCATACATTAACACAATTGGAGTTCTTAACCCTTTAGGTGTTATGACTGCTCCTCCTTCATTTTTAAATTTATTTCACATACTATCACATTCATAACTAATGCAATGAGTTTACAACTCATTAGACATTCCTGTCTTACACCATTATCCATATGTACCTTTTGGTTTAACCAGCCATTTACAAGTATTTTTGCTTTATTATTAGTTTATGCTGACATAGATAATTTTCAACTTTTCTAACTTATGTTTTTTCATTATTACCAATACGATTTCATGTCTACTTGTATCAGATGCCTTATTAAGGTCTCCTATCACAATTTTTGCTTCTTCTACTTTTCTATTCATAGTATCATCCACAGTTTCTTTATCATTAGTAATTCTTGACAATCCTTCCTCTTTATAATATAGACAGTATCTTCCATAATATTTTCCATTTTAGTTTCAAATCTCTTTTGTATTATTTTTATAGAGAGCTTATAATCATTATTATTCAATATTATTGGTCATCAGTTTTTTAATTGTCTTCTATCTTCCTTCTTCATATGATTGTAAGTATTCCACTACATAATTCTTTATACATAAAACCTTTTTTTAACCATTTAAACATTCATTCAAAATCTTTAATTTAATTTATGTATTTATTTATTTTTGGCAAACTCCTGCATAGCCACTCCATAGCACACATTTGGGACAAATTACCACCTCAACTACATTCCATTTCCAATTCTAATTTCTTTAAAAAAAAGTTAAAATCCAACCTGTTAAACTCATGTCCCCATATTTAATAAACTCCATGTAGGACTAGTGTTATTCCTACATAAAGTGAATGATGTCCATGTCTGTATCTCCCTCTCATCACAGCACCTTGTATATTAATGAAGGCACACTACTGAGGGGGAACCGTGAACACAGATACTGAAGGAGTGATAGGGGATGTGTAAAAAGTGCTTGCAGATCTATAACATAACCCCTGCACTCTCAAAGTGCTGTACAGCTCTAAAACAATAAGAAAATGTCCTTGGATACTTATTTAATAATGTCAAGTGCAATGTTACATAGGGGGTGTGTTACAATATCCATAATACACCCCCTGCATTGTCAAAGTGCCACAAGGCATTAAAACAATAAGGAAAGTGTCCTCAGACACTTATTTAATAATTTAAAGTGTAATGTCATGTCGAGGGTATGTTACAGTATCCGTAACATACCGTATGCATTGTCAAAGTGCTGTGCAGCACTGAAACAGTAAAGAAAGTGTCCTCCGATACTTATTTAATAATTTCAAGTGTAATGTCATGTAGGGAGTGTGTTACAGTGACAGTAACACACCTACTGCATTGTCAAAGTGCTGTACATCACAAAAACTATAAAGAAAGTGCCCTTGAACACTTATTTAATAATTTCAAGTATAATCTCATGTAGGGGGTGTGTTACAGTGACTGTAACACTCCCCCTGAACTGTCAGAGTGCCATACGGCATGGCAATTAAATGTTATTTACCCTATTATATGTATTTGTTATTTTTTAATTTCTTTTTCTTTATAGTTTAAGCATAGTTGAACAGCTATGCATGGTGTGGTGCCTTGCTCAGCAGTGCTTAAACATATTAAGAAGCTATATAGAAATATATGGCTGAAATATTTACAGCCAAGTTAGCTAAGTGGTTAGAGTCACGGCTCTGCGTGCAGTAGGTGCACAGTTCGAATGCCCAAGTAGATCACTCAGCTTTTACATGGGAAAGCATTTTTATATTAATTTTTATTTTATTTATTTATGTAGTTATTGATATTTGTTAACCAGTGTAGTGGAGCTGGTGCAGAATTCCATTGTCAGTGGAGATATGAGCTGAAAACCATCATTTAAACACAAGTGTCCAATACCGTACAGTCACATCCCAAGGTAATGTAATGAAAGCACATAGGGGGAGGTCATGTAAAGTAAAATACATACACTTAATAATAATGTATCAATAATGAGTAATTAATATCCATTTTTGTAAATGAAAGATCTTGTTTGCCCTCAGCTAAGTTTTGCTAAGCACTGCTAAGCCAAACCAAGCAATGCTTAAACAAGACCTGTCTGAGAAATACTTAGCAATGCTTAGCTCCACTTTGCCAGTTTGAGCATTGCTAAGCAGTCCCCTTTTAAGCAGTCCTCAGCTGAGCTAAGCAGATTTGCACACTGCTAAACACTGCTAAGCATTTGCCACTTTAAACACTGCTCAACTCAGCTTAGCGGGTTTGTGCACAGCTGAGTAGTGCTTAACATTTTTGATAATGGTTCAGTGATGGAAAAGGGTGAGAAAATAGCCTTATTTAAACAGCACAGGTGGGAATACAGGCAGAACCTGTTAGAGCTTGATCCATGCAGGATCTATGGCAGGTGCTGGAGAGGGAGCCCTCTTTCAGGCGCAGCACTGGGGCATGTTGGAGGCCAGGGTCATGGCTGGGGTCCTTGTTAAGAACCATGATGATAGATTGCTGCAGGGTCTGTTCCAGGGCTCAGAATACAAGTCTGAGGTCAGGGATCATCTGACATGTGAGCTCACCAATGCCACTGGAATCCTGTGTACTTGTGTGCAGGTCTGTCATCATTATAATGACCTGAAGAGGAGGAAGGGAGTGCTCTTGGCCCAATTTATCCAAGATGCTCGGGCGTGGGATGCCCCAGATGTTTGTAAGTATATCAACTGGTGGTTTATCAAATTATAGTATGAATATCTGATAGACAGCTATGCATAATGGTGTGTTCCCCCCCCCCCACAGCTGCTGAGGAGAGGGCTCATAACATTGAAGCCCATGCTGGGCATCTGGCGAGGCTGTGCTGATAGTGTGCTGAGTACAGATCTATCTTGAAATATATAGTACAATAAATAAGAAAGTGTAATTGTCTACTGCCATTAGGTATAGTGTGTTCTCAGTGTACTGAGAAACGTGTTGTAAGACCCACATTGATATAAGTGAGTAATGCCAGGTACTGTGCAATAGAGATGAAGGCAGCAAACAAGCTACTGTTGATGAACGAAAGCGAATACTGCAGTAATACTGTGTAGGAATGACATAAGTATATACAATATGAATACTAAGAATCTCATAATAAAGTACACTGTGATTGCTGCTGTGAAGGTAATAAGTAACTGTTTTTGGAAACTTAGTTCTTTTTGGCCTTGATAATTGTATCAAACTTTTTTACTATATTTTACACTGTTAAATGTTTCAAACTTAACTAATTGTTATTAATATTGTAATTAGTATAGATTTTACTATAATGTATGTACATTACAAACAATATTAGTTTTGTTAACTTTTTGCCACTATTATTAATTTTTCTCTACTGTATCTCAGGAGCTTTTCTCCCCAGGTCTACTCTAAAAATGGGCCCCGTACCCAGTCGTACATTACCTAATAAACAAAAATAAATAAATAAAATAAAATAAATAAAATTACATTCATTCATCATTTACAGGATATGCAGTACAACTGAATTTAGAATTTTGAATGTAATAAACCACTGTGTCATGTCACCCTCAATAAAAGTTACTTCCACAAACTGTTGTGTTTATTCTGGGCTGTTATTGAAGAAATATAATTGTACAGGTGCTATACAGCAAATATGGCTATGAGACCATGAATTGAGGGAGGTTTGGCTGATAACAAACTGTTATACTAAACTGTAGATGTGGAGCTGTAAAACAAGATACAATGACATTTGATATATGTTCTTCACTAAGATCTGAACCTTGAATAGTAATGTGTAATGCATTACAGTGTGTTCCCTGCAGCATTGTCTTGTGTTAGTCTTTGCGTTTCAGCTATATGTAGTCCTGAATGCAGATACGCTGATGCAGGCAAGTATGAGACTGTAATAGGTGGAGACCACAAATATATGATGTGCAAATGTATATGGGTCAGGTATGCAACCTAGCACTCTGCTATTGTATGTACAGATCACACATATTCACTTCCACTAGGGGTTAAATGTATACACCTGCATTCAAAGTATTAATACAAACTATCTAGCATGCATGGATCTCATGCACGTATGTTCAACTGTCACTGCAGTCTTCTGAGACACTCTACTTATGTTACAAGGTCAGACTTTGTAACCAAGTGATTTTTAGGCAGTAATCAGTCAAACACCCAACAGCAGTAGCCCAGTAGCTCAGTGTGGTAAGAAATAGATATGTAGTTCATTTTTGCAATTACAGACCACGGTTTGAATCCAGGGACTGGTACTAAGATGTGTTTATAATTACACACAAGTAATCCTGATTGTTTGTAGAAACAGTCAGGTAGAGTTAACAGATATTTTCTCCACAGGGCTTACAGGTAAATAAATGTTTGTATTAGCTTTATGAATGTTATACTAATAAACTGTGTACAAAGGTACTAGTGTCCATCCCTATGCCTACAAATGACAGCAGGATAGGTATATACACCATGCACTCTTCCCAATGCATGTCTTTCAAGTTTCAAGCTGCCATGGCTAGTGATCACTGTTGCCAATAACCTTGGACACAGATATAAATCCAGTTGAAGTATGCCAGTAGCACACTCACACAACATCAGTGGAGGGTACACCTTGTTAGTCATATATGTAACCCTGACATGTACGAGTCCCCCTCTAGTTACATACCTAGAGTTCTCACAGCTTGCCCCATACCATTCCAGGTCAACAGCTTAACAGGTATGTACGTGCTTCAGAAGCTATAGGCCACAGTAGATGTAAAGTAAGGGCAGACCTATAGAGTGTTGAGCAGTACTATTCTGAAAAATATAGCCTATACAGTTGTAAATGGAATGTTTTTCTCTCCCCCCAACCCTTATCTGCATCACTAATTATTATTCATATTCTAAGGTTATGTTGTTCTCAAAACCTAATATTGGAACTTGTGTTGTATTATTGTTCATATATTTCAGTGGTTGCATACTAACATACCTTGTTCAAATTCCACTGTTGGTGGCCTGTTGCTCCAACTGTTACTGGCATGCTGATACAATAATGACTGTTTTTTTATTTACGCATGTGTTCCATTTGATATACAATTATTTTCAAATCTATTGTTCTGGGTTAATTGGAACACCCATTATGCTGTTATAACTAATGTTGAAATGTTTTATTCATGACTAACAATACACTTTGACAAACCTCAACACCATAGCATGTTTGGGTAGGCTGATGGGATGGCATTCTATTCTCACTAAAAATGAGAAGTATTGGATCATTAAACTGGGAGCTTTGTTCTCACCAGGTTTGAATGATCATTTATAAACTTATGTGTTTCATTTTAATGAGCGTGTGTTATTTTATTTCATTTTATTGTATAACCTTTTATTTTCTCTTTGTCTCTCACATAGGAAACAATATGAATGTGGGAAGAACACATTGGGAAGAATCTTATTGGATGATTCATACTATATATATATATATATATATATATATATGTGTGTCACTTTACAGCTAATGCTTTTTTATCCCACTGAGGAAAGCCTGCTGGCTGAAACTGGTCTGGGTGTTTATTATTAATAATTAAAGTTTATATACTTTACATATCAGCCTTTGGATGTTTTTTTTTTTATGCTTTACACTGAACTTGGTGCTGGCAGTTTTCATCTACTTGGGTAGGCTGATACCATTTGATCTGCCTGTCCAACCTCATCTGGTCATGGCTCAAGTCCCAACATGTCTGGGACCAACCTCGAGCTGCCTCCTCTGCTGGTCCTGCACCACCCTTGGGTGGAACCGCCTCAGGGGACAGAGCCCATCCCCCTTGGGTGTAGCCAGGGAGAGGACCCCGTTACCTGACACCAGTTCCAAGGTATGGTGTGCAGGATCATCCAGTGGGATTTGGATGATCACCTGCTCCAGATAGAGGACAAATTGGCACACCTCAAGGGGCAGGCTGGCTTCTGCACCCAGCCCCTAGCACATCCACCTTTGGGGCCATGAAGGGGCAGTGGTGACTGTCCATGGCTGGGGACCTCAGCCCCGATGTTTTTATCTTGGGGCATGTGGTCCTTTGATTTCCAACCACCCTCCCCATCTAAGGTGTTTATCCCCTCATTTGTCATACACAGCCCCTGTCTGCTGTCTTGTCTGTCTTGTCTGTCTCCAAAAGCAATCTCTCCTACCCAGCCTATCTCCCCAGATGTACCTACAACCCTTCCCCAACATCCCACTCTCACCTTAAAAAGATGGGCATCTGTTCCCCCCCAAAAATGTCATCCCATACATAGCTCTCCATTTCTCCCCCACGTACACTGACATTAATCAATTTCCCCCATGAATTAATCAACAAATTTATGTCGCCCATATCCTTCCCTGTGGGGTGTGAGGTTCTAAATTCTAAATTGTCCACATCATGCACAGCTGTTGCTGCACAATAAATTGAGAGCTATAGTCCTTTCCTACACCCATCCTGCACATGCCCAGCTGACTTTCATAATGTTTTTCCCCCTGCTTGCCCCCACTTCACTACTTTCCTATTATACCTTTTTTCTTTTCTTTTTATGGAAATAGCACAGGTTTAAGTAGGGATAAGCGGCACTAAGCAGACCTAGTGTCATTTGGCATCACAGCATGGCACGCAAAACCATGCAAACCTGCTGAAAACTGCTTTAATCACTCTATCTCATTCAGGCATTGTTCTGCCAAGCAACAAAATAACCAGCATTGACAAGTGTTGAACCCAGGACCCTATGCACTAAAGTCAGAACAATGCGCTTCTAGGCCAAATCAGCTCTAAGGAATTTGTACTGCTTTTGTAAATATATCATGCAGTACAGTCATGTAACATTAGGGAAAAAAAGACATTACTACCAAGTCTCGAGCCCAGGATGCTGTGCACTACAGTCAGAGCAATACACCACTAGGTCAAAACAGCTCTGCAGAGTTAGGACTGCTTTTGGAAATATATCATGCAGTAGTCGGGAAAAAAAGACACCACTGATAGGTATTGATCCCAGGACCTTTCAGAACTACACTCAGAAAAACATACCACTATACCAACTCATCCTTATGGAATGAAGGCATTTGGCTAAATATATCATTCAGTACAGTGATGTAACATTAGGGAAAAAAGACACAACTGCCAACTATTGCACCCAGAACCTTGTTGCCTACAACATAGTGCATTACACCAGAAGGCCAACAGAGCTCTGGAGATCAAGTAATGTTTTTACAAATATATCCTGATTTCCAGTGACACACTCCTCCTATATATACTGGGACAAATCACAGTGTACTTGAGCTAGGGTGATCACCTGTCCAACTTTGGAGGAACAAACCTTTTTGGGTAGTTGTGTCCTGCAAAGAAATAGAAACAATGGCAAATTTCCTGAGATGTTAGGACAAACATATTTCCTATATTTTATGTAATAGTTGAATAAAACAGTTATTCTATATCTGAAACACCCAAATGGCATAAGAAACAGAATAAGCAACTAAAATGCTACAATAATAAGCTTTTATTTAAGCAAGAAAATGAAGGTCTGTCCTTTGTACTGGCTGTGGGTATGTTTGACCCCGCAAAATCTGATGTTTTTACCAAAAATGTCCACCTTGGCCATTTGCAAAGGTGGCAACCCTAACATGGACCCCTGACACAGACAACAAACCAGTACACAGAAAAATAAACAGTGCTGGATGTACAGCAAACCTACAATATCAGGTAGAGCTGACAAATGCACAGACTGTTGCTGAATGAACACAGATGTGCCCCCTACATATGGCAGGGTTGCCATAAAACCTAATCTGTGTCATGATATACTGGCAATGCAGTGCAGTGCAGATTGGGATTACAAACCATGACAGACAGCTCATTGTCACACGTCATACCCATCTGAACACACATGTCCATGTTAATCATGTGTAACACACTGTATGCATGCACTTATGTCTTACATATACACCTGACATACTATAATACCTTATTAGCAATATGGCATATAATATATATTACCATGATATAATATGATAATATGTTATCATAATATAATATAAGATAATATTATGATATATATATATATATATATATATATATATATATATATATATATATATATATGTATATATACTATGAATATAATATATATATTAAGAATATATTCTATATCATCTATCTGTTACATTCATAGTATGTGTCACATCTGTACACCCACAGTCTGTGCCCTTAAAGGACACCCAACAGTCGATGACAGTGATGGGTGTGGACACATAACAACACAGTCTGTCACAGCACTCAGGCCATATTTGGCAGTCCTGGTACCATATGAGATTACTAGGCTATGGGCCCTGAGCAGCCATATGCCTAGGCCAGATGTTGGCTCATGTGTAAGCAAGGCAGCACCTGATGCCCCCATCCAACAGGGACACAGGTGGTATTCCAAGGGTGTATGTGCAGTTAACCATCCAGTTATCCAGGCTACACCTCCAAATGTGTAAACAGCTACCCTGCCTGATGTGGACAGGGTGCCCATTCCAACACAGCCTGATTGTGTGGGACACACATCTGAGCTGCCAACAAGCCCACCCCATGCCACACACCAGGTTGAGGGTGTGTGTGTGTGTGTGTGTGTGTGTGTGTGTGTGTGTGTGTGTGTGTGTGTGTGTGTGTCTGTGTGTGTGTATGCATGTGTGTGTGTGTGTGTGTGTGTGTGTGTGTGTGTGTGTGTGTGTGTGTGTGTGTGTGTGCCTGCATGTGTGTGTGTGTGTTTGTGCATGCATGTGTGCGTGTATGTGTGAGTATGCGCGCACGTGTGTGGGTGTGTGTGTGTGTGTGTGTGTGTGTGTGTGTGTGTGTGTGTGTGTGTGTGTGTGTGTGTGTGTGTGTGTTGAAAGAGTGGAGCATGACTTGCACTCGTGCAGCAGTCCCAGCAATGTGGAGTCTGTGAGTGCCTTGCATGCCACACTGAGGTCACCCTTGATGATTATGTATGAAACCAGGTAGAGGGTTGGCCTTATACCCTATCAGTGTGTGGTAGATGTTTGATGCCCTGGTATTCCCTGGTGGGCAACCTCTGTGATGTCCCCAGCTGCTGCATGTGCTATGTGATGTCAGTGATGAACAAGGAATTATACACATTAATGGTCTTCATTGGGGGGAATGCAGGGATGTTTATACCCCATGTCCCGTGATAACATACCCTTATGTATGACATGGACCATGTAGAAGGTTTATGTTACAATGGAAGAAACAGTGTGAAGACATGTCACGTTGTCAAAAACTTGTGTCCACAGCACAGTCTCAACTGATTGCATGCCTAGGATGTTGTTTGTACTCTGATAATATGTGAGGATGTCACTCTCCCCATAGGGGTTCACACTGTGTGTCCTGGTATGCAGCCTGAGGCCATGTGTCTGGCAACAGTCATGTATCTGTGTGAGACCCTCCTAGGCAGATGTCCACATTACTAGGTAATCTGGTGATGGCACACAGCATGCAATCATCTGCAGACATGGTCGGACATAGGCTAATGGCTGTTACATGCACCTCAGATGTGTACATCACCCATAACAGAAGCCCCAACATAGAACAACAGGTTACACACCTCCTTATGGGTCAACTGCTTGTAGTGCATCTCACTATGTGGAATAGTTGGGTCGTGTCAGTGCACCACTGTGCTACACCTATGGTAAGATATGTGGTGTGATGCATACTTGGGAGTGTTATATCCATAATGGGTTATACAGTCACATAGTTTAGCCAGGTCAAGTTGGACATTTTTCACTATCACCCCCTTTCCATGGCTTTGGGGACTGTGTCATAGAGGTCACCTGAATGTAGCAGACATGAACCCTTCCTTGACAAAGCATAAGTGTGTGCAATGGAGTGTGTCCAGGTTGCACATGTCCTTGTTAATGGGGTTCACTTGAAACTGTGCTATGGCCTTGCAGAATAGCCTAGTTAGGCTGCTGTGTCTATCATGTGACTGAGTGGATGGCCCAGCTTAGTCTAAAGGGGTGACAGTGGTTGTCTATGAAACGGATGGGACAAAGGCAGTAGTCAGTCCTCCTTTGAATAGGGTTCCTTATGGTGTTGCAAGGTTATGCTTGGAGTCATGTAGGATGCATCCTGTGATTTGATAGACACCGATGGCAGATGTATACCATGACTATCACATGGCAGTGGTGACCTGTTCCCCACATATAGGAGATGGGTGACGTACTGTGGATACCCAGATGTACTCATGGGGAACACAGGGAGTGCAGCCTATACCAACTCTGTCGGGCATCCGGTATGCAATACCAAGAACAGTGGTGTAGCTGGTGTCCCTGAGCACCACAGAAGAGCAGCTGCAGCTGCTTCCTATGCTGTTGCAGACATATGTGCAGTATAGGTGATGACTGTGTGTAGTGGATGTAGACAATGTAGCCTCTGTGTTTGTTGTGCAGATTTGCAGGACAGATCCCATTCTCATGTACATGCTAAAAAGACATTGCTCCAAAATGGGCACCTGCCCCTACTTGGTCTCAGACAGAGGTATGATATCCCTGTTATGGACAGTATGCATTGCACTTGTCCACCAGACAGGTGTACATATCCTAGCAGAGAATGATGTAAGACTGTTGGCTATACCTGACTACATGCATCTGTACAAATGCACATATAGCACTTGTGCATATGTGTGTAAATTGGTGCCAATCCTTAATGATGGTTTGGGGCTTAGTGAGGGTTTGTATACCCTCCCAGGAGGATGTATTCCACATTGGAGGTGTATGTATGGCTGCCCTAGGTGGATGAGTATTGTGGGAGATGGTGACTGCAAACATGACTGCATTACAGTTGCTTTGCCATGGATTATGACACTGAAGGGATGCAGCATTGTTAACCCATGTTGTGTAATGTCAACTTCACCTCATGTGAGGGTAGCCTCTGGCCACACAAAGGTGTTCCTATATTCACTGATAATGGTGTTCTGGCCATTTGTGTGCTGGCATGGTACATCTTACAATGTAAGTTAGGGTCAATCAACTGACCCAGGATCAGGGTACAGACCCAACTCTGAATACAGTTGATGAGGTCCATATAGGCAGAATGGGTTTCCTGGTCACATGTGGTGGCCGGTCACTAGCTATGATTTGAATAGGTTTGTGCTGGTAATGGTGAACTGTTCCTGCAGTACTCTCTGTGCATCTTACTGCATGTACAGCGTGGAGGTGTGTATGTGTCTGATATATATGGAAACCCTATGTCCCATAGCATTACCAGCTACACTTTGGCTTCTGTGTGTATGAAAGGATGGTTGACCATCTAAGGCTGGGGTGCTCTCTGCACCTTTGAACCACGGTCTTTGTGACTGCACAGATGTCTGCAGTTTCCAGGGTTAGGAGGGCAAAGTCATGTCTACACCTCTAACATTTAGCTGCATGGACTTCAATGTGCGCTGCACTAAGACTTGCATGGTGGTAGCAATAAATTCACTATTGTTACTAATGGAGTCACTATGGGGCTGGTGGGAATCACTGCCAGATGCATGAAGATCTGTGAAGACAGATGGAGACCATCTCTCGCAGAGCATTGCGGTCTGTTTACTACATCATTCATAGTTTCATAATTTCATAGTTTAGTACTAGGCTATTTGCCCTGGGGCATTTGTAAGCCTAGCCCTAGAGATGTGGCTTTTGCCACCCCATGTAGTGGTACTAAGGTGTACAGAATAAATTTAAATGACTGTGCCTTTGTCTAGTAGTGACACATTGAAGACTCCCTTACTTATTAAAATTAGTTTACTGTGCCTCTGTCAAGTAGCGACACAGGGGTAACCCCCCGGGGTAAACCTACGATCTCCCATCCACTCATCAAGATTTCTCTTGAAGAAAGTCAGTGAGGGGCTCTGCCTAACATGAACTGGGATTCTGTTCCAGAGTATGGGAAGCCTCTGAGTTATGAATATGTCCCTCCAGCATGTTCTATTCATATTTGTACTGAGGTTTAAATCTTTGGCTCTCGTGGTTCTAATGGATTTGGATTTTTTGAGGTGGAGCATGTCCATCAATTCCTGGTTGGAGATAGCCTTGTATGTCAGGTACAGATCACCTCTGAGCAGGTGGTATGCTACTGAATAGAGCTGGAGTTTCTTTAGCCTGGTAGCATATGACATATGTTGGAGACCCTTGATCCTCTTGGTGAGGTACTTCTGCGGTCTCTCCAGCTGCTGCAAGTGCCAGGTGAGGTACATACCAAATGGGGCATTGTACTCAATCATGGGCCTGATAAGGGAGGAGTATAGGGGTACGATGACCTCCTTTGATCTGGATGTGGACCCCTTCATGATAAGGTGGGCAAGGTAGAAAGTCTTTCTAACCACTTTGGCAATGTGGGTGTCAAATGAGAGGTCACTATCAACTTGGGTCCCCAGGTCTCTGATTACTTTTTCCATACTCAGTAGGTTACTGTCTATGTGATAATTTGTGGGTACTTTGTTTTTCCTAAAGGGGATGACTATACATTTCTTGGCATTCAGTTTAAGGCCATGATTCCGGCACCAGTTGTCCGTTTTGGTGAGGCCTTTCTGTAGGATGTATGTGTCAGCTGGTGTATCGACTATGGCGCCTAGTTTGCAGTCATCTGTGAACTTTTTCAGCCACAACCCACCCATGTTTGCTTTCACTTCTGAGAAGTAAATGCCGAACAAGAGGGGTCCCAGGACAGAGCCCTGTGGGACACCATTTGTGAATGGCTTTGAGTCTGACATGGCTCCCGCAATTTTGACTTTATGGGTTCTGTTCTTTAACCAGTTTTCAACCCTTCTTGTGACATATGGATTTACATTTAAGCTGTTTAGCTTGTCTATGATGCCTGAGTGGGGTATTGTGTTGAAGGCTTTAGCCAAGTCCAGGTAGGCTGTATGGACTGCCTTGCCCTCATCAATGGCTCTAGTGACTGTTTCGAAAAAGTTAACCAGATTCAAAAGGCAGGATCTGCCCTTTACAAAGCCGAACTGGGTGGGATCAAGTGTCTGTAGGTCCCCAATGTCATTGTTTATGAGTTCCATAATAATTCTTTCCATAGCTTTGCAGACCAGGCTGGTTAAGCTTATGGGGCGGTAGTTCCCAGGGTCTGTAGTGGAGCCTCCCTTGTGGAGTGGGACCACTGTTGCTGTACACCAGTGTTCAGGTACATATCCTGTCGTAAGGCTAAGGTTAAATAGCATTTTTATATGCGGGTTTAGCTCCTCTTGGAGTTCACGTATCACGCAGCCGGGGATACCATCAGGTCCCATTGATGCTGTGTTTTTTGCTTTGCTGAGAGCGGTTCTCACCTGGACATCAGAGATGACAGGGAGGTTACATTCAGCTGGGATAAGTATTTCTTCTTTTGGAGGTGAGGGAGGGGAGAAATTTGCACTGAACCTGTCTGCCAGAATGTTGGCAATATCTGTGGGTTCAGTAAATTTTTTGTCATTGTGTACTAACTCTGAGCATATCTGAGGGTTTCCGTCCAGGTTTCTAAAATAACTGAAGAATGCCTTGTGGTTATCTTTAGTGTCCTTGGCGATTTTTCTCTCAAAGTTGGCCTTGGATGTTTTTATGAGAGAACGTAGCTTTCTACTAGTGCTGATCAGAGATGCCTTCCTTTTATGGGATTTTGCTCTGTCTTGCAGTAGCTTCCTTCTTTTGTTATGCAATTTGTTTATGGCTGGGGTCCACCAGACAGGACGTTTTCCTTTGGTGGAGAGGGTCTTGGTTTTATTTGGGATTGCACAATCCATGCATTCTTGGAGATGTCCGTAGAAAGCCTTTGTGTAGGATTCAGCATTGTGGGATGTGGTTTCCATTGGCCCTGTGGGCTTAAATGATACCATCTCAGTCTTAAGAAGTGTAAAGTCAGCTTTTGAGAAGTTTCTCACTATAGTCTTTTGCGCTGGGGGTGGAGGTGGTAAATGTATATCCAGGGTGATTAGTTTGTGGTCAGATCTCACCAGTGAGGGGAATACTTCCGGTGTGGAACATTTTGTCCCCATGTTTGTGATGATCAGGTCTAGTATATTATCCCCCCTTGTGGGAGAGGTGACTAGCTGTTCCATTGCATTTGAGTATATGAATTCCAGGAACCTTTGGGCTAGGGTGTTAGAGCTAGAATAGTGCACCCAGTCTATGTTAGGGTAGTTGAAGTCTCCCAATATGATGGTATTTGGTGAGACATTCATATCTTCCAATGTCTTCAGGAAGGCTGAGTGGGGCTCTTGAGATTGGGAGGGTGGTCTGTAACATGCAACCAGTTGTATAGCAGTTTTGCCTATGGTTAGCTGCACCTGGATGGTCTCCAATGCTTCATGAGTTGCCACTAACCTGGAGGTGTGGGTATCCTTGATGAATATGGACACTCCCCCTCCCTTTGTGGTTTGGCCTGGGTTTTGGGGCCAAAAAGCATGATACGAGGTAAAGCCTGGTAGCGCTGGGGTGCTCTCAGGAGCCTTGAACCAGGTCTTACTTACTGCGCAGACATCGATGTTCTCCATACTGAGGAGTGCTTCGAGAGCCTGCATCTTGAGATTTAGACTTCTGGCGTTGAGCAGCATTACCCTTAATTTTTTTCCATTTTTGTTTTCTAAGGAGGTGGGTTCATCTTTTGAGCCTTGCCTAAAAAAGGCACTATGGGGGTGGCAAGAGCCTTAGCCAATATCTGGAAGCCCAGTGGTGACAGGTACAAGCTGTCCCTTGTGAAGCAGCATGGCTTGTCCAGCATGTCATCCCAAGCAGACAGACATTGGATCCCCCTAGAATGACACCAGTAATTGAGCTAATTATTAAAGCTGATCATCTAGTCTTTCCCAGCTCACAGGTACTGGAACCCCTGCAATATCACAGGAGAAATGTGGACATGTTAAGAGCAATCATTCTCTGATTGAATTGAGGCATCTGCCTGGGTGACAGCATAATGCTGTGTAAGGCTATGGAATACCTGCCTAGGATGCATAACCTGTGGGCACAGTCATGTCTCACTGTATATAGTCCAGGGACGTTCATGTCATGTCTGGACAGGCACACCAACATGCACTGTGACAGACCCATGACAATACCTGTTGATGAGAGACAGCAGTGTGTATGCAATATGGTGGAGTCTGTCACCTGACACAAAAGTAACTATGGCCATCCACATATACAACCAGGTCAGAGCACACCAGTGTGACTCCACTGGAGTCCCCTATGTGTAACATGTTTGACATGGGCTGATGCCTGTGTGGCTATGGGTGACAGGTGTGTGGCCATGTGCGTTATGTGCTATTTATGGCTGTGGTGTTCATGTGTGTCTTTGCCTCAGAGATCCCCTTTGTTTGTGGATGTCTATGTTGAGGATCACTGCAGATGTCTGCGTGTGTTATGTAGGTGTGTGGGGTGTACTGATTGTGTTGACAACCTGTTTGGAGGCAGATATGCAGCAGTGACAGGCAAAAAGCATGGACTGCAGGTTCCTACAGCCATTCCAACTCTCAGACAGTGTGTTCCTTGGGGGGTTTTGTAAATGGCTGTCCATCCATATTCATGAGACAGGGCTACATGATGTCAGTACACCAATATCAACCACATTGGCTGGGGAAACTGTAGGACATTGTCCGGCCATATACTCTAGAATTTGATGGATGAAGGCCAGGGAGTCCTAAGGGGTGGGCCTTCAGACCAGGGGATTACTAATACAGTAGGAGGCTGACACTACAGCAGGCCATGTAGACAGCCAATGACCAAGCAGTAATAGGTGCAATAGCTATATGCAGTGCAATACCTCATTGCACATGTAACAAATAGCATGAAACATCATGATCAGGGGGCAACACATGCTGTAATGGCAGTATGTTGCCAATACCCACAGACATACTGTGCTGGTAAATGGCGGGGGTATGATGTGGAGGATAGCGGTGGATAGTGCTGGCAATAGTGGATGTGCAGGGTCTGTACATAAATGTGAGAAGTACATGCAGTCCTGTGATGTGTTCTCCTGTTCATGTCTTTCAGGTGGGATGTACAGAAGATGAACATCCCCTTTCTCAGAAGCCGAGACCGCCACAATCATCGATGCCTTGAGACTCCATCACCCGGTACTATCGGGAAGGAGCTGTCAAAACCTGCAACAATGTGCTGCCCTGTGGGTAGAACTGGGAGCAACAGTCAATAATGTGGCCCACTTTACAGGAGCTACAAACACATCTGACACCATGTCACTGATCTCATATACCATGCACGGCAAAGGGCTACAGCTTTGGCCAGGGACCGTGCTGGCACAGGTGGAGGGCCTGCTACACGACCACCACTCTCAGCCACAGATAGTTCCTGGCAAATCTGACATCAGCCACCAGCTCACAGGAAAGCATCAGCACATGTGTCATGGAAGTGGGTGGTAAAGAGTCCACAGCTGAGAACTGTCCAGATAAGTCTCCAGTGGGCATCATGTTAATAATGTACCATTCATATTGGCAGACTCTGCATAACTGTACACATATGTGAGGTCAATCTGCCTCTGTGGTTGGGGTTTTGTAATGCACACATGTGCACATATATTGCGAATATTAGCAATTTAGGTATTATCACAGCTTGTACTGTACATGTTGATAAATGCACATATTACCCTCCACCATTGCCATATGTGTGTGTACTAACAACACCTCTCCCCCACAAATCCATAGGTACTTCTATTATGGCTGGGGAACATAAACCTGTAGCCATTGAGTGTGAACTATCATGTTATGGGTCATCTATACCCTTGGCAAGTTAAAGGTTGTCAGTTTGCCATGCACACAACTGTTAAGAGCAACCATATTGCGATATGTTTCATGTTCACTTGTGGTGTGGTTCACTGAAGGGCATCACATTGGTAATCACAGTAGCATATTTGCAGGAGCTGTAACATATTCCCACTTAGTATAGTATAGGTTTAGCCACTGTGCTATACAGGGGTGCATTACTATTGTCTACATGCATGCACTGTTTGTTAGATGAAGGTCATCACATACTCAGACTTCTCATGTATATCACAGGTGTATAGTACTATAAACATTAACTGGACATTACTGCACTGCATGTTGCTGAGGGCCTGTCCAAATTGTGTCTATTGTAGTATGATTGTGTGTTGTGCATGGCATCAGTCAGAAGGTGTGGTCTGTATAATGTTTTTGTGGCACCTCACCTGTGTGTGTGTGTGTGTGTGTGTGTGTGTGTGTGTGTGTGTGTGTGTGTGTGTGTGTGTGTGTGTGGATCATCAAACGTTATAGTGTATGAATTAAGGCAGTCATGTTGATTTCTCCTCACAGGTAACAAGTGGTGTTGGAGTGGGTCTCCCTCACAACCTGATGTCAGTCTCTCATCAGACTCTGATGATGATGGCGGCCATTGTGAGGAACAGGTGGGGTTGTTGGGGGATGAATCTGTCCCATTGGCTGACATATCACTTCCATCCCCAATGTCCCAGCAAACAGTCAGTATGCCCACACATACCCAGTTGCCAGCAGCCACAGATATTGTGCAATCAGAGGGTGGTGGCATTAAAGATGGTAGTGTGGTGACTATGGCATCTAAGACTGTAGACTCTAGCCATAGCCAGAGAGCTAGTCAGGTTCCACACAAGCAGATTGACAGGGGTGCTCGAAGGAGGACTGCTGTCCATCCAGCCCCTGTCAGAGATGTCACAGCATGTGTCACGTGATGCATGTTTTGGTCCATCATGGAGGCACAGGCACATTGTGAATGGTACACCAGGTGGATTCTCCTGCTCTTGGATGCAACACTGCCTGGCATGCATGACTCCCTCCATTGCATTGGTGATGGCTTATGTCATTTTGCTGATGTACTGGATAGATGGAGGGGTGAGACATTGTCAGTCCTTAATGGTGCAATGTCTGTGCTTGAACATGTGATGGGAGTAGGGCTTCAGACACGTGGAACTAGGTCAGCAACAACATCAGCTGAGAGCTCATGTGGCCATGCACACTTACACTCCCGTTGTGGCAGTACCACCAGCACTAATGAAGGGAGGGTGCTGTCCATATCACAATGTGGCAGGCCATGGGCACATGGTCCTGGGTGGTTCTGTGAGGGACACAGAGCCAGCAGACATTGTTCACCATCAGGAAGTAGTACCACATCTAGACTTGGGCATGGTGGTGCCAGTGCCATTTCTGGTAGAATCATTTCCCATGTTCATGGCTGGAAACAGTGAACTCTACATATATCCCATGGCTGCCCAACATACCCTTGTGTAAGGCTAACACAAAGCTTGACTGTGTGCATGCAGACACTCATAGGTTCATAGGTAGGTACTAGGCTATCTGCCCGAAGGCATTTATAAGCCTAGCCAGAATGTATTGGCTTTTGCCACCCCCTTAGATTAGCTCCCTGTGCCTCTGTCCAGCAGAGCCATTAAGGTGATCCCCGGGGTAAACTTTATGTTTCCCATCCACTCATCAAGGTTTCTCTTGAAGAGGGTTAGTGAGGAGCTCTGCCTAATGTAGATTGGAATCTTGTTCCAGAGCATGGGAAGTCTCTGGGACAGCAATCTATCCCTGCAGCACGTCCTATTTATTGTTGTGGTGAGGTTTAGATTCCTAGAACGTGTGGCTTGAGGGGATATGGTTTTCTTTAGGTAGAGCATGTCCATCAATTCTGGGTTGGACATGGCCTTGTATGTCAGGCAGAGATCACCTCTGAGTAGGTGGCATTTAACCATGTACAGCTGGAGTTTCTTCAGTCGAGCTGCAGAGGGCATCTGTTTGAGGCCAGTGATCCTCTTGGTGAGGTACGTCTATGGAATTTTCAGCTGTTGCAGGTGTCTTTTAAGGTACATTCAAATGGGGCATTGTACTTTATGATGGGTCTGATGAGTGATGCGTAGAGGGGCACAATGACCTCTTTTGATCTGGATGCAAACCCTTTTGTGATTAGGTGGGCCACATAGAAGCATTTTCTAACCACTTTGGCAATGTGATTATCAAAGGAGAGGTTATTATCTACTTGAGTCCCCAGATCCTTTATTACATCTTCCATATTTAGGGGACTACCACCTATGTGGTAGTTTGTGAGTACTTTGTTTTTACCAAAGGGGATGACTATGCACTTTTTGGCATTTAGCTTGAGGCTATGGGTTTGACACCAGGTATCTGTCTCAGTAAGACCCCTTTGAAGGATGTCTGTGTCAGCTGGAGAGTCAATTATAGCCCCTAGTTTGCAGTCATCTGTGAACTTGGTCAGCCATAGTCCTCCTGTGCTTGCCTGTACCTCTGAGAAGTATATGCTGAACAGGAGGGGTCCTAGAACTGAGCCCTGTAGTCAGACCTAGCTCCTGCAACTCTTACCATGTGGGTTATGTCCATGAGCCAGTTAGCAACCCATCTTGTGATGTATGGGTTTATGTTCAGGCTGGTGAGCTTTTCTATAATACCTGAATGGGGAATGGTGTCAAAGGCTTTTGTGATGTCTAGGTAGACTGTGTGGCCCACCTTTCCCTCATCTATAGCCTTGGTAACTGTCTCAAAGAGGTCCACCAGGTTTAGGAGGCATGATCTTCCCTTAACAAAGCTGAACTGGGTAGGGTCCGGTGTTTGGAGGTTCCCAGTGTCTCTAATGAGTTCCATGATGATGCACTCCATAGCCTTACAGACCAAGCTAGTCAGGCTTATAGGGTGATAGTTCCCAGGGTCTGTTGTGGCTCCAACTTTGTGGAGTGGAATAACCATTGCTGTGCATCACTCTATGGACACATAGCCTGTGAAGAGGCTGAGTTTGAACAGTGTGTTTAGGTGAGGGGTTAGTTCATCTTTGATCTCGTGTAGGATGCAGCCTGGGACACCGTCCAGTCCCACTGGTGCTGTGTTTTTGGCTTTGGAGAGGGCCATTTTAACCTGAGTGTCTGTGATTTCAGGGGCACTACATTCTTCTGGTATAGTTATGGGCCCTTTTGGGGGTGAGAGGGGGGTGAAAATTGTACTCAGCCTGTCTGCCAGGATGTCAGATATATCGTTTGGTTCAGTGTATTTTGTGCCATTCTTCACTAACTCTGAGCAGATCTGAGAATTGCAATAGATTCTTGGCATAGCTAAAGAATGCCTTGTCATCATCTTTGGAATCCTTGGCAATTTTTCTTTCGAAGCTAGCCTTGGATGATTTTATGAAGGATCATAGTTTTTTTTGCTGACACTAATCAGGGATGTCTTCCCTTCTTGGGATTTTACTCTTTTCTGTACTAGTTTTCTCCTTCTATTGTATAGCTTGTTTATGACAGCGATCCACCAGGCTGGTTTCCTTTTCTTGGAGGAGTGAGTCCTGGTTTTGCTTGGGATAGCATGATCCATGAATTCTTTTAGGTGTCCGTAGAGCGAATTAGTAAAGGATTTTGCAATTTAGACAGCATTATCCTTTAGCATGGGGGCTATGAAACTTTCCACCTTGGTTTTAAGTAATGTGAAGTTTGCTTTTGAAAAGTTTTTCACAGTAGTTTTTTTGACCGGAGGTGGGGCGGAATATGGATATCCAGAGTGATTAGTTTATGGTCAGATCTAACCAGCGAGGGTTTGACCTCCAGTGTGCAACACTGGTCACCCATGTTAGTGATGACCAGGTCCAATATGTTGTCACCTCTGGTGGGGGTGTTGACCAGTTGATCCAGGGTGCTTGAGTTTATAAATTCTAGGAAATGTTGGGCGAGGGAGTTAGTACTTGAGTAGTTCTCCCAGTTAATGTTTGGGTAATTGAAATCACCCAATATCAGGGTATTTGGTAGGACCTTTATGTTTCCCAGTGTTTCCAGAAATGCAGAATGGGGGTCCTGCGACATGGTGGGTGATCTGTAGCAAGCTACAATTTAAATTTCAGTTTTCCTGTTGTTAGTTGCACATGGATGATCTCTGAAGCATCGTGCTGTGCCACTAACCTGGAGGTGTGGGTATCCTTGATGAATATGGATATGACCCTGCCTTTTGTATTTCGGTCCGGGTTTTATGTCCGAAATGTATGGTATGAGTTGTAGCCTGGTAGTGCTGGGGTGCTCTCTGGAGCCTTAAACCAGGTTTCTGTTACTGTACATATATCAATTTTCTCCATACCGAGGAGTGCCTCAAGTGCGTGCATTTTGAGGTTTAGACTTCTGGCATTGAGTATTATTACCCTCAGTTTTTTGTTACTTGTACTATTTATGGTGGTGGTTTTGTCTTTTCAGCCTTGCCTAAAAAAGGCACTATGAGGGTGGCAAGAGCCTTGGCCCTTATTCGAAAACCTAAGGGTGACAGGTGCAAGCTTTCCCTAGTGAAGCAGTGTGGCTTGTCGAGCATGTCATCCCAGGCTGACAGACACTGGGTCCCCTTTGAATGACACCAGAAGCTTAGCCAATTGTTGAAATTGATAATTTTTTTCTTTATACCATGGTATCATTCTTGGTGATGGCAGGATGCTACTCAGGGTCAGGGTCATACCAGCCTGGGCTACGTGATCAGAGAGCTCCTCCATGTCTCCTTTCATGTAGTCCAGTGAGGTACAGTTCAGGTCATTCACACCAACATGGACAATGGCAGAGTCATATTTGTACCTGTTCTGGAGTGAACTGAGTGCTTGTGTTATGTGGTAGAACCTGGCACCTGACAGGCAGCTAACTGTAACCTTCTCCTTGTTCAGCTATGATGCTTTATTGCTGTTAGTACTGCTGAGTGACTGCTGTCTCACATATCACGGTCACATGCAGATCACCAACAGATGCACACAGCTCCTCTCCATTGCCCAGCTGACAAGCACCCCTGCAGGAATGCACACATGGTGTCAACTGTATGTCACAGCCTACACCTTTGGCAACCCCACACCATAGCCTGTGCATGTGGTGATACCTGTGCCACATCCCTGTTACCCATACCATTGATGCAGAGGCATGCTAATATGTGTCTGATGCACATGGTGATTCTAGTATATATAATGGCATTTTGTAGTGTTGTAGTGTTATGCCCTGTAAGGTGCTGTCTGCTGCCAATTGTCATGTGTATACATCAAAGTGTATGTACCTTTGTGCCATGATGCTTTATTGCTGTTAGTACTGCTGAGTGACTTTTGTCTCACAAACCTTATTCTGTTTCTGTTCCAGGTGTCTGCATGTGTAAATTGTGGTGAGTTGCTGCCATTACAGAAGCTCAAGATAGCAGGGTGGCAACATGGACACCTTTTCATCCCAAAGGTATGCATGGAACATTGTGTAAGGGAAAATGGGGGCAGGCAGCATATCCTTGCATGCATACCCCTTGACAAAGCAAGCTAGTCCTGATACATGTCACCTGGGTGTTCCTTAGGTTCACAGGTTCATAGTTAAAGATGAGGTTACTAGTGTACTGGAACTGAGTCCCTTATTTCACCCACAAGACTATCATCAATCAACACATGTTAGCCATGGCATTGATGCACACATGTTGGAGCCCTGGGAGAGATATTTGTTTTTATTTCCCATCCACTCAACCTTGAATCAGATGATGAGGTTCTGCGTGGTACTGTGTTTGGAATGTTTGAGGAGTGCATTCATGAGACAGGGCAGCCTCTATTTGACAAACCTGTCTCTCCATCAACTTTTTGTGCTGTGTCATATATGATTCAGGCCTGTCATGCCGGTAATGCACACAGAGTTATACTTTCGTATATGGGACAACTGCTGAAGGGCTGATCGCAATGTTGCCATCTAGGCATGCCACAGACATCTGTGTACAACCTGACTGCCATACCTTTCAACAGTACAGATTTTTGCAGAATGTCCAGATTTTTGCCTCATATTTTTGGTCTGTCCCTCATAAAATCTGTGTTTTTCTGGCAAATCACTGAGGATTGAAGTCACTAAATACTGAAATTGATTTGAGTTACAGACTTCATATCATTCAGAAAATGAATGCTAATACAAAGCCTGTCATTCTAGCAACTTTCTAAGTTTATAAGAGAAATATTTAAAATCTGTCCTATTTTTGAGCCTTTGTCCCCCCAAACTTTTAGGCTGTCTTGCACTAAGAAGTTGAGAGGTATGCTGACTGCTAACCATTAGGACAGTACTGATTAGAGGCTGTCTGTGTGGCATAGGTGTTGAGGGCCATGGATGACCTTTTTGGGTGTTAATACAGCCTTTACAGTTTCTGCAGATGTCTGCACAGGTGCATAGCAGACTGTCCATGCTGCTAATGTATTGTTGTATTGTCTGATGACTATTCAGAGGTAATGTCCTCCTTTTGTCTGGATGCAGTCCATTTACCTATGTGGTGAACCACATACAAGCCTTTTTTGACAACTGCTACTACTTGTTGCATGAATGCAACATTGTTAGCATGGTGAGTACCCAGGTGTGTCAGTGCAGTGTGGGTGTTTACGGGGCTGCTGCTGATGTGGGAAATAGTGGAACTATGTCCTTGCTGTATGGTATGCTGACACTGATGTCTGCATTCAGCTTAAGGCCAGGACCTTGGAACCATTCCATACCCACTCTATGGCTCATTGCAGTGTGTTGACAGCACTTTGTGACTCAATGACAGACTGCACACTACTTACAGTTGGCACAGCCTTAGGCACTACCTACATATGTGTGTGGTGGCAGTTAGCATTCATGCCTAGATACATGTGGGTCATTGGGGGCAGCAGGTAGTCACAGAGCCTTCACATGTCAACATATTGTATGCACATAGGTGACACGGATTGTTGTTGACACCTTATCAAATGTGGACTGTGGGACACGTCTTGTAGTAACATGACAGTTGGCAGGACATACCATACCTATGTGCAACACATAGGATGTCCTTTGATTTGCTAATATGACAGTTTCTTTGTGTGACATTACCTTAGCTTACCCTATTTGCCATGACATTAAAGTGCTTCTGATGTTCACTAACTGCTCTATGCAATTAGTAGACAACTTTATGAAATGCTTGTTGTCCTACACTCTGTGGACCTCTGTATATTTTGAGTTGTTGTCACAGGTCACACCTTGCCAAACATAGACTGCAACCTGCAAGGTGGTACAGATGGTGGCCATACCTCTCACCTCTACATATTTCTGCAGAATGTCATGATGTTTACCACATATTTTATTTTTGCTTATCATACCATTGTGGTTACCTGGGAAATTGGTGGAAAATCATGAAAGACTAACATTAGAGAATAATGATGGATATTGTCATGTCACAACTCATACCTTGGAAACTTCATTCAAATGCACAACCTGTTCTGGTATTTACTTTCCATGCATGTCACCGCAATATGTGAAGGTTGTGTTCAATGTTTGGTGTTTTCCCCACATTTCTGTATAGCTTTAACCAGGTGTATTTCTGTGAGGGGTTGAGAGGTATGGTGGTGACCATAACACAGTTAGACTGCTGCAAGGGATACACACACACACACACACACACACACACACACACACACACACACACACACACACACACACACTCACTCATTACCTGCCCTTGTTGACAGTAGAACCTCTACCTGCCTAGTTTTACATACAATAGTGCTATATACATAACACAAGCACCACAGAGTTACTATAGTTTGCAGTGTCTGCCACTACTATTCAGGTGGGAGACAATTGCAGGTGCTGTTAGGATTGACAATGGGGGAATAACAGGCCCTTAACATGGTAGAGCCATCTCAAACACACACACACTGCTGCATGGGGACATGCATTGAAACACACATACAAACAGAGTTGACACTTTTCAGATTAAAACACCTACCTATCTTGTTATGTACAATACAGACCAACATGACTATTGCACATGCCGCAGTGCCTTTGTGTTAGGAAATGTGTAACTGTGCTTTTAGGATGGATGACATTTGTAGAGGCCCTGAGTAGGTTGGCAATGGGGGAGTTAACAGGGTGGAACAGACATACAAATGGTATAACCATTGCATACACACAGGCAAGACAGCCACATGGGATATGCATACAGAAGTACATACACTCACACAGTTGGCAATAGTCAGATTAGAATACCTACCTATCTACTTGCATGTACTATACTGGTACATTTATATCGCATGTGCCATGGAGATTATATTCCAGGGGCATAACTCACAAACTCTTACAGCAATTATTCTTAGGGACACTTCTCACATATTGCTCTTACAAACCTAGCAAGTGATAGCGTAACAGGTTTTGCATCAGCATGACATTTCGGAAGGGTATGACATCTGCAGCTGACATGCCTGTCAATATTTGTGATGTCAACTGTCACAGATTTGCCAATGATTTGACATAAAACCTGATTGTTATGAGACACAGACCACATATATGTTGCAAACATCTGGACATTCTGCACACATCTGTACAGATTACTGTTATTGCCTGTAGACTTTAAAATAGTGCATCTAAGGTGGATGACTTCAACAGGCCTTTTAAGCTAATGCCATGGGGAGGGGGTCAACAGGCCTTAACATGGTATAACCCACACACACACACACACACAACAGCCACAGGTGATAGGCTTCACACACAAACACAGTAGGCTGTATTAAGATTCAAACCCCTACCAATCTAGTTGTATATACTAGAGTGCAACCCAATTACTGCATGCAACACAGAGCTTATATACTGATAAAGTGTCCAACAGTGGCTCTATGGTGGATGACATGAACAGGCCTTGTAAAGTAATGCAATCGGGGCATCACACATAATCACAGCTGCCATTATTGAGATTAGAGCCCCTACCTATTTAGTTTTCTGTACTATAGTGCTACATCATTATTGCATGCACCACAGAGATTATATATCTCCAGACTGCCCAACAGTCCTTCTAAGGTGAATAACATCAGCAGGCCTTGTAAAGCAGGACAATGAGAAGTTTACTAGGTTGAAAAGACCTCAAAATGCTTTAACCTAAAAACACACATATAGTTGCCAGTGCTGAGATTATAACCCTTACCTATCTAGTTGTATGTACTACAGTGCTATGTACTTATCACATGGGCTACTGAGTTCATACAGCTGATGGGTGTCCAAAGGTGCTTATAAGGTGAATGACATCAGCAGGGCTTGTAAAGTAGGACAATGGGAGGTTTACTGGGTGGAAAAGCCATCAAAAATGCTGTAACCTAGAAACACTCACAGTTACCAGTATTAAGACTAGAACCCCTACCTATCTAGTTGTAGATACTATAGTATTGCATACTCACTGCATGCATCACAGGACTGAAGGGTGTCCAAAGGTGCTTCTAAGGTGAATGACATCAGCAGGCCTTGTAAAGTAGGGGAATGGGAGGTTTACTGGGTGGAAAAGCCTCAAAATGTTAATCTAGAAACACACACAAACAGATGCCAGTGCTGAGATTAGAACCCCCTACCTATCTAGTTGCATGCACTACAGTGCTACATACTTATCGCATGCACCCCAGAGTTTACATGGTTGAAGGGTGTCCAAAGGTGCTTGTAAGGTGAATGACATAAGCAGGCCTTGTAAAGTAGGGGGATGGGAGGTGTACTGGGTGGAAAATCTTCAAAATGCTAATCTAGAAACACACAGAAACAGATGCCAGTGCTGAGACTAGAACCCCCTACCTATCTAGTTGTATGCACTATAGTGCTGCATACTTATCACATGCACCACAGAGTTTACATGGTTGAAGGGTGTCCAAAGGTGCTTCTAAAGTGAATGACATCAGCAGGCCTGGTCAAGTAGGGCAATGGGAGTTTTACTGGGTGGAAAAAGCCATAAAATGCTTTAACCTAGAAACACACACACACACACACACACACACACACACACACACACACACACACACACACACACACACACACACACGGCACGTGAAGCAAGATTACAACCTCTACCTCACTATTATTACACAATGGAGCTCACCTTCATACTGACACGTGCCACTTGTTACAATTGATGTGAAAATATCTGCATCAGGACATCACTCTATGCCTTTCAGGGTGTCTCTCTCTCTCTATGCCGCCCTCTCTGATTGTCTGTCTGTCTTTCTCTCTCTCTCTATCTGTCTCTGTCTGTCTCTCTCTCTATCTCTCCCCATCTCTGCCTGTCTATAATTGACATATTTGTATATGTTACCTATATATATATATATATATATATATATATATATATATATATATGTGTGTGTGTATTACACTCAGATGCAAATATATCACATACGTGCCACCTACAGATAGCTGAGGGTAACCCTGTCTGATGGGGATGGGGAGAGATGGTTAAGGTCTACATAGCTGTCTGTATGCAATGAAATATATGGACAACACAGTTATATAGTAAGATTTGGATTTAGACATGGGCTGTAATTCTTTAAGTGTAGGAGTATGCCTAGTATGACCTTCAATAGTAAGAGTTGCACTCCATTCCAGAGCTAGCTGTACTCTGGTCCAGGATTTTGTGTGCTACAGCTGATTGGCTGCTGAACCTGTGTAAACAGTCCAGCACCTCAGTGATATACTGGCTGGGGATCTCCTGGCTGTGTGCTATCCTTATTAACTGAGTCATATCATGGTGTGGTTACAGAGTACATTAGACTGAGAAGAGATTTCCATAATATGTGTGGTATATTCTACATAGCACTGTGATTTCCTGGTATGTCAGTGACAGAACAGTATAGAGTAATGTGATGAACCATTGACAGACATTTGTTTACTGACTCCATACACTGCATGGGGACCTATGTTACTGTACAAATTATTCTGGTGTTCACATTTTCCATTTGTCTGGCCAGTGGTTCCCCTTCCCTTTATATGTATCTCTTTGTCCTTTTGTAGTCCAGTCACAGGCTTTGTCCACAGTTGCTGCTGGTATGTATTTGTAGTTATGGTGTGAGTGAGGTAGAAGTTGTAACATCACACATGGGGTTATGGGCTTCACACTTCTGACTGTACCTGTTTAGTAAGTTGTCCATCATTGCACCCCTATGTCTGCTGTGGTCCTCAGATGGTTCGTGTTGCAATGTTATTATAAGGCTACATGTTGGCCATAGTTGTCAAACTCTTACAGACTGACATCTGCACAGGCCCACATCTAACAGTCAGACTCAGGCCCAGACACAAGGACAGGGTGTTAATATTGCTCTTCCAAATGTAGACAGCTGGTAGAATGGTTTTGTATTAGCTTGCATTTTCTTATGGGTATGACATCTGCTTCTCAACTGTCTGTCATTGATATTTTCACATCACCCTTTATTGTTTTGCACATAGTTTGGTGAGCAAATGCAATGTTATGGCAAGCAGAACAGATATATGAGGCATATGTGTGGACATTCTGTGAAAATAAATATGCTGAGAATAAAAATAGAACGGTACAATAACAAGAAACTACTAAAAAACAAAAAAGTACCGAAACTAACACAGCTGAAGGTAAAACAAAGAACTTTAATGCACACAAAAGAGAGTAAGTGCTTTCACAGTGTGCTCTCACCACTTCATCAGACTGTTCTCAACTAGTAACAAAACACTTAAATAGCATAAGTTAATCAGTCAATTAAGACACTAATCAAAGCAACAATTATCTAAAAGGAAAAAAGTCACAACTAGAAAACAGACAAATCAAACATATAGAAAGCATAAAAAATATATAAACAACAGTCCTATACTTAATATTTGAGAGTTCTAGCTTTTAAAAAAGGCTTAAGAGAGATAACTTCATTAAGACCTGGTGTCTTATCAGCATTAAGAGACAGAATCCATTTTTGCTCTGCAGATTCTGTGCAATTCCTAAGGTCTCTCCCTCTTAGACTCTCAGGAATAATCTCTAGTACAAGAAATGTAAAAGTATGTTCCTGTCCCTGGCTCATAATATGCTCAGCAAGAGCATTAGTGTCTTTCCTGTTTTTAATGTCTCTCTGATGTTCCAACACCCTGTCTTTGAGTTGTCTATTACTCATTCCTACATAAAAAGCATGATAAACAGTGGAGTAACTGAAATAAACAATGTTCTTAGTCCTGCAATCAGCATAAAAGTTTGTATCTATTTTAAAGTGCATGTTAAGGTGTACGTAAGTAGGATTAGAGTGTATAAACTTGCAGGCTGTGCAATTCCTGTATTTAAAAGTACCATGCCTCTCTGACTGTAAAACCTTGTTAAAAGTAGAAGTATTATAGTTCAAATGCCTTTTCAAAGATTTGTTATTTTTAAAAGAAAAATGTGGACCAGTGTCTGTGGCATTTCTAAATTCATCTACAGTATCCAAAATGCCCCAGTTCCTTTTAATAATGTCACATATACTACTAACCTCAGAAGGTATGGGAGTGGAAACCTAATCAATCCTTTCCTTTGTTCTGTAGCTATGGCTTCAGTGTTAGATGCAGCATCGTAATATGGCCTACATTTGCCCCCTCTCTCCTTATATGCATCAATAATACAACTATCAATATCCTTTTCCTTATAGCCTCTATCTATAAAATCCATTTTCAAAGTCTCCAAGGCTTCGGCAAGATGTTTGTCGTTATTGTGGAGTCTCATGACCATGTACACCTGCACCTTAACAACATTACAGGTAACATGCTTAGGATGCATGCTATCTCTATGGAGCAGATTATTCTTTCGTGTGGGTTTTCTATAAATAATAGTTACTAGGCTAGTCAAATCAGTTTTATTCACCTTAACATCAAGATTTGTGGACGATATTTTTTTGTTGTGGAAGGGGTCAGTTGAGAGTCTCATGCAGTTTATAGAGTTTTTACATCAGTCTACAGATTTTTTAAGATTTACTTATAAATATTCTTTTGATGAAATTAAATTTCTTGATGTTAAGGTGAACAAAACTGATTTGACCAGCCTAGTAACCAGTATTTATAGGAAACACACAAGAAAGAATAATCTGCTCTATAGAGGTAGCATGTATCTTAAGCATGTTACCCGGAATGTTGTTAAGGAGCAGGAGTACAGGGTCATGAGACTCCATAATAATGATGGACAGCTTGCCGAGGCCCTGGAGACCTTGAAAATGGATTTTATAGATAGATGCTATAAGGAAAGGAATATTGACAGTTGTATTACTGATGCATATAAGGAGAGAAGGGGCAAATGTAGGCCATATTACGATGCTGCATCTAACACTGAAGCCATAGCTACAGAACAAAGGAAAGGACTGATTAGGTTTCCCCTCACATACTCTTCTGAGGTTAGTAGTAAATGTGACATTATTAAAAGGAACTGGGGCATTTTGGATACTGTAGATGAATTAAGAAATGCCATAGACACTGTTCCATATTTTTTCTTTTAAAAATAGCAAGTCTTTGAAAAGACATTTGTGCTATAATACTTCTACTTTTAACAAGGTTTTAGTCAGTGAGGCATGGCACTTTTAAATGCAGGAATTGCATAGCCTGCAAGTTTATACACTCTAATCCTGCTTACATACACCCTAACATGCACTTTAAAATAGATACAAAATGTTATGCTGATTGCAGGACTAAGCACATTGTTTATTTCAGTTACTGCACTGTTTACTATGCTTTGTTTGTAGGCATGAGTAATCGACAACTCAAAGTCAGGGTGTTGGAACATCAGAGGAACATTCGAAACAGGAAAGACACTAATGCTCTTGCTAAGCATATTATGTGCCAGGGACAGGAACATACTTTTAAATTTCTTGTGCTAGATATTATTCCTGAGAGTTGAAGAGGGGGAGACCTTAGGAATCGCACAGAATCTGCAGAGCAAAAATGGATCCTGTCTCTTAATGCTGATAAGACACCAGGTCTTAATGAAGTTATCTCTCTTAAGCCTTTTTTAAAAGCTAGACCTCTCAAACACTAAGTATAGGACTGTTTTTTATATATTTTTTATGCTTTCTATATGTTTTATTTGTCTGTTTTCTAGTTGTGACTTTTTTCCTTTTAGATAATTGTTGCTTTGATTAGTGTCTTAATTGACTGATTAACTTAAGCTATTTAAGTGCTTTTGTTACTAGTTGAGGACAGTCTGATGAAGTGGTGAGAGCACACCGTGAAAGTGCTTACTCTCTTTTGTGTGCATTAAAATTCTTTGTTTTAACTTCAGCTGTGTTAGTTCCGGTACTTTTTTGTTTTTTAGGACATTCTGTGACACCCTGTTATTCCAGACATATGGATGGTGCCCATTGACTTGTTCTCAGTACTGACACAGTAACGTGGCAGCCATTTATACCCTGTCACTACACTGACTTGTCACAACATGCTATTCTACTAGCCACTGTGTCGTTTACTCAGAGCTGTGTATTGCCCATATGTGTGGACCCCTGTCCCTCCATTGTCCAGCTTTCCTGCAACAAGAAGTATTGACTTCTGGACAGTGTGTACAACTTCTACCATAGGTTTAGTTGACATGCCAAATAGCATGGCCAGTCTTGAACCATGGACCCTGTTAACCACAGTACTGTACTTAGACCACTAAGCCACAACAGCCAACAGTACATGCTGTCTACATCCTGACAGTATAAACCATGCACAGACATATCACATTGACCCCTGCATATTGTGGACATGGAACAAGTTAGCAAGTTGATTGGGACAGCTGTGGGGATGTGTGGTCTGCTGCTATTACCCTACAAACATAAATGTTACTGCATTTCTATTGCAACAGAGGTGTGTTGGTGGGAGGAGGGCATACCTCTCAATTGTACAAATTTCCACAGACTATCCAGAAGTTTGCTTCATATTTTGGGTCGATTTAGCATAGTATTGTGGTTGCCTTGGAAAATACTGGCATATCATTAAAGACCAAAGTTAGAAAGTAATGATAGACATTTGAGTTTCAGACTTCTTACCCTTCAGAGACATAATGCAACTGCAAGACCTGTTCTAATATCACTGTCTAAGTTTGTAAGAGCAATATTTCATAACTGTCCCTATTTTTTGTGCCTTTGCCACATATTTCTTTATGGCTTTGTAGAGATGATTTGCTGGAAAGGCTGAGAGATGCCTATGGGACTCCAAAATTGACATCCATGCATGTGACCTATGACCCCGCAGTTTCTCAGCCACTCACATATACTGCAGTGAGTTTTGGCACCTTGGGGAACTACTGCATATTCTGGGGCAGCCAGTATTTGGTGGACATTTCCTGTTGTCCCACATAGCTATCAGTTGTCTGCTGCTATCCCAATAGCCCATCCCATTCTCTTGCATACATGCAGCAATACCACAGATATGCTACCACAGTCTACTACTCCATCCATTTGTTGTTAAGAAAAGTGACCTAACTTGTGCCAGCTGCAGTTGTGAGGACATTGCTTTAGGGCTGACTCTGTCAGATGCAAACAGTACACAGCCTATATATGGTAAGGTACAGGTAGTGTGATGTGTGTGGCATCATTTTTACTATGTGTGCTAGTCATAGTGAGGTTTCAGTCCCTGGGTCACTAGGGTGTCAGTGTGTGTGCTATGCATTGCCTCTTTGCTAATGCCAGGGCATACTGGCCATATCTACATCTGCCTACAGGGACAGGATCAGGAAGTTACTCCTCTGAGTCCCCCCTGTGCCTGTGAGGACCAAGAAAGTGGTGGGGGGCTGTGTGTCCCTTTCCTTTGATGTTCCTGCTGCAGCTGTTTCCACAGGATCATATTGTGTAGCATGGCAGATACAATGTACATGTGTGCACATATGGGTGGAGAGTACTGCTGGGCTCCACCAGATATGTCAAGACAGCGGAACCCTGACTTGAGCAGCCTAAACACATGCTCTACAATGCTCCTAGTTTGTGCATGTGCCTCATTATGGTGTTCTGCCTTTGCTGACAACTTAAATATATATTTTCAACTTCCCAACACTGATCTCCCAAAAATACTCAAAGCAATAGCTGAGTTCTCTGACATCTCTAACTATAAATTAAATTTAAATAAATCCCATCTATTTCCCTTGAATCTTATAGGTCATAAAGAATATTACTTTCCCAAGAGTGAGATCAAGATTAACTACCAGATAAAATACATAGGAATACTATTTACCCCCCCGACTTTAAGGAAATCATAAAGAATAACTTACTACGCACATAGACTAACATTGAAAGTGATATTAATAGATGGAAGAATAATAATATGTTTCTACTTTCAAAAGCTAGTGTCATCAAGATGAATCTATTACCAAGAATACTCTTTAAATTAAATGCCACATTCTCAAATATTCCCCAAAAATTCTTTCTTGATATAGAAAAAGCTATATCAAGTTTCTTATGGTATCCCAAATCAACTAGAATTAAATATGACAGACTTGTACTTACCAAGGACAAGGGGCGATTGGGTTTGCCGGACTTCAAACTTCATTATAGTATAATTACTGTTTACAAACTAATATAGATAATAATCCATGAACCATACTTTAATATGTGGACACATCAGTGGACCAAAATCTGGTTTGAACATCTTAAACCTCTTGGATATAACACCAAATCTCCTCCCTTTTTAAACCTAAATCAAAAAGCTTTATTCACAAAGAACTTACACCCACTAATTAAGCATATGATCCTAACTACTCAAAAGTTATTTAAATCAATACAACTATTCAATGCTCTTTTGCCTTTATACAACCATCCCACCTAAATCCTAACCTACTAATAAATAATAAACCCCTAAATCTAACAAACTACCCGCTGATAAAAGATCCTAGAATATGGGAAATTTACAAATGGAAATAATCTAATATACTACAACTAAGATTGAATCTCAACCTCCCTAAGAAATATACTTCCATTCTTAGCCAAATTCATTATCTTATAAATGCTAAATTTTCACAAACTAATGTTGACCTGCAGGACATTATCTTAGTAAAACTAATATTAAAAAAATCTTGCAACTAAAGGAAAATAATCTCTAGGATGTATAAACCTGTAACGAGCATAAAATACCAGAATTCTCTATTATTCTCAACCTATTGGCAAGGGAACAAACAATTACTGAAGAAAGCAAAAGACTGGCCATTGAAAATACGGTCAAGTTAATTCCCTTGAAGAGGCTACTATACACACAAATTATGATAAATAACAATGTTTATTTTACCCCATCAAAGCTAAATAAGTTCAATCTCAAACTTTCGCCCATATGCCCACACTGCCCAAACCAAACAGCTGATATTCTCCATGTTATGTGGAACTGTAGCAAGGTACACAACCTATGGTGCTCTTTAAGAGCTAGATTAGAAAAGATGGGATATGAAAAAACAACCCTGTCATGGGAGACAGCTATACTGCATGCCAACACAAATGAACTTCCAAAAATGTTAAAACATATCTTTATCACAATGTGTGCTCTTATCAAATTTTACATTACAAAAAATTGGACTGTCACATCTCCAATCACATGGGAAGACTTTAACAAACTAGCTATTAAATATATCTCATCTCACTAATTAGTTTATACAACAACATAACAAAAACATTACTGTCAGAAATATTGGGGTTATCTAGTAGATGTAATTCTCAAGAATTAAAGATAGACTTTACACTGACCTGCTAAGACAAATCTATATTAAGCAAACCTTGCAATATAAGCAGCTTATCTTCTTTGCTGCCTATGCATCTAAATACTTTCCCTAGTATACCCATCTACAACAAGTGATTGAATTTCTACCATAAACTATGCCCCTTATTCTATCTTTCATCTTTTAAATTATGTTAAGAAGTATTTCTCTCCTTTGTTTACTGATGAAGTGAATTCTAGTGTGCATAGTGTATATTTTTAGTATTTAGTTTATACGGTTGTTTTTATGTACTGTCAACTTATGTTTTTGATATGTTGTATAACTATTATTACTGAAAAACTGAATAAAGAGTTTTTGGGAAAAAAAAAGGTAAAAAAAATTATGTGGTGGTCTAGACAGTGAGCTACACTGCTGGTGAAGAGACTAAGGGCAAGGGGGATGTGGGTCAAGTGAGTATGGGCTTACATGAGGGGAAATAAGTCAGATCAGTTAGGCGAATTCTGCACAACAGAAAAGGGTAGTTCCAGGGGTTCAAGTGGACTTGTGACCTTTTGAGGAGGGTCTGGGAAACCTGTGTTAGAATTCTTCTATCAGAGTTGGTAAGTTGCTTACCTGGTTACAGAATTATCCCAAGAAGAATGTAGAGCAAGATTAATAGAAGGTTTTACATCAGTATGTTCTATTAGATTAACATTTGAATGATGTGATTAGGTCTGTAATAATCTGCAGTTGTTTAAAGGATGAAGTAATATTCCACAAGCATTATTTGAGAAGGAAATAAGGGCATGTATGTTGCTAGGTCATTTAACATTTCCCTTCTTCCCATTACCTGGGGTACCATGTTTGGGCCTAGACCCAAAGAAGTAGCCAGGAGTCATTTACTACATCTGATTTTCAGAGGGTCTTCTATGAATGATCCTATTGATAAGGGGGGTGTTCAGGTATAGTGCAGCTGATATAAAGCGTGAAACTGGATATGGATTTGACTTTTCATTTACTGGCAATTATGAGAAAGGATTTGGCCCATGTTACTTATGCTTGTATAGGACAAATTGTATTTTGACAAGGCCATATCATCGGGTTGCACTTTAGCATGTGCGACTTTTGAGAAGTCCCATTCACCATTACATTAGATGTGGGACCAAAGTTTGTCAGGACAGAAAGCAATGTACTATTTGGATGATTTTTGATGATTAGTGAAGGACATGACAGAGTGGGAGAAGGACCACAATTTTTTTTTCAAAACTATGCAAAGAATTATCCATTTAACAAGGAGAAAACAGGAGAGTCAAGTGAAAATCCTTGCATTTTTAGGTGATGAGATAGATGTGTACTTGGGCTTATTTCATTTACCTTAGGATAAGCTAGGTCAACTGAAGGGCATGACGGGAGTATGGTTGTCAAAGACAAAGCCAGAATTAGGGATATCATGGAATTTCTTGGTTGGGGAACTTCATGTGTAGAGTAGGTAGGCCATTCACTTGGTCACTGGAAAACTTAATAATAGGAGAAATGAAAAAGCAACATATATTTAAGAAATCTAATAGAGTTAAAGGGGTTTGCTGATATGGAATCGTTTTTTGTAAGATTTAATGGTATGATGGTGCAGCTGGTGGAAAATTAATCATTCGATGTACTGAAGTTGTATACTGGTGTGATACTAGCCTTGATAAGTGTGCTTCTTTGAATGATAATTGGTTTGCAGCAGCCTGTCCACAGGACTGGCCTTTGAACTGGAGGAAGGATATTATCTTCTTGTAGATGATGTCGATTTGTGCAATGATGGTCATTTAACATATAGAGTTAAGTTAACATATAGAGTTACGTGATAAGAGAGTAGCTTTTTATTAAAGCAATGAAGCCATGGCCCAAGTTTCATTGATCTCTGAAATCAAATAGGATTTCAGTGTTACTTTTACTGTTGTTAAAGACTACCTTATCAGTTCCTAAGAAATACCTTCCAGACAGATTGAATATCCATGCTGAGAGCTTATCTTGTTTTTTGTTTTTGGATATAGCCCCTGGGACAGGTATTTTACCAGGAATGGGAAACTGGTAAATTGTAACACAGTAGTTGATCCAACAGTCTTGGGCCATGTCTACAAAGAAAGCTTACAATTCCCCTTTGTGGGATTTGGTGTGTTTGTGGGTGGTTTACTGTTAAGGGAGAGTTTGGTTTGAGAAGTCAGTGTGGCACTGTAGATAATGTACTGGTGAGAATTAGGTGATTCAGTACCTTCAATCTGAGTTCACCTTATGACATTAAATACTGCTGTAAAACCTGTGGGGTGGAAGGGTGTCACAAAGCATTGGTTAAAAATGAGAATGTTGAAAAGCTGTGAGAGGATCAGAGGCTTGACGATTGCTAGAAGGTTGCTCACTGGAAGACAGTTGTGAGTGGTTTGCATACAGTATTGACTTTTATTGAAGAATATATTTAATGGGCTACCATGACAGTTTTTCTTTATACAGGCGCGCACACACACACACACAAACACACACACACACACACACACACACACACACACACACACACACACACACACAGACATACACACACACACACACACACACACACACACATATATATATATATATATATATATATATATATTCACATTATAAGCATGAACTTCTGAAATCTGTTATTACAGAAGCTCAAGCCTATAAACTAGAAAATCCAAATACCCAAAACTACACAATCACGAAGCCCTAAGTTCCAAAACAGCAAAACCGGGAAATTCAAACTCCCAACACTTGCAAACACTATTACAACACACACGTACACAAGTAAACAAGCACACACACCTACCCTTATTATATGCAGGGGAGCAAGCCCCCCTGCACCCATCACACCCCCCACTTCAATATTCTAACTCCATGGTCACACTACATACACACACACACAAAACACCAGCACACAAACTACATTCCTCTTGCACACACACATCACAGTAACAATACACACTAACACACACTATAGCCCCCACCCAACACCCTTAAACATAAACACTTACCTGAATCCATGAACACATCGCAACACCAGAACCGCTAATTCAAAATCTCCCAAATTAGAGGTTTTGAATTTCACACTTCTGTGGTTGCAATCTTCTGATCCTTCCACTTCATGAACTCAAGATACTGAAATTCAAGATTTCAGTATGTTGAGCTTCTAAAGTGTGCCTGTATATATATATATATATATATATATATATATATATATATATATATATGGGTTACCTTCATAACATCGACAGACCATTTCATTGAAACCCATTTCACTGACAGACCATTTCAGTGACAACTAGGAAATGCAGGAATGTAAGGCAAATAGGGATTTGTCCCCATCCCCAATTTAGTGCGACCCTGGAGTTAGTATATATAGTTGGGGGGTGTGGGGGGCACAGCCCCCACATCGGGGGGGTGTGGGGGGCAAAGCCACCACCTATTTTTTAATAAATACTGTACTTTTTGTGTTATTTTCTTCTTTTAAACCAAAATAGGTGAGAGAGAGAGAGATTTGGGATTGAAGAATTGTCAGATGGTCTTAACTGGTCATATTTAAACATTAAACATGGTACAGTTTTGCTTTTGTTGGCTAGATGAAAGACTCAACATGTAGATGGAGGAGAGCAGGTGCTTTTGAAAAGGCAAAGAGATGGATTGTTCTGCTGTCCAGTGAGGTGAGATTTGTTGAGAAGGAAAGTGGCTTTGTTTACCAAAAGTGTTTTTTTCAGTTCTTGAATTGTAGATTTCTGCAGCTTACACAATTTGAGGTGATGTTAAAAAAGGCATTTAAGCATCAAGTGTTTATAAAGGATAAATAGATATTCCCTACACTCAATTCAAATTGGCCAGGCTTTAGATTTAATGCTGTAAAGGAAGTTTATTTATACATAAGTGGTTTTCACAGACAAGAAACATTCCATTTTTGGTAAGAACAATGGAAGCTCTAAATTATTAATCCAACTTCAAAGGTATGCCTTCTGGCTGTTTTTGTCTGGAACTTTGTTCTATTTTCAGGCTATGCCATCATACCTCTCAACTGCGCAGATTTTTGTAGAATGTCCAGATATTTGCCTCATATTTTTGGTGTGTTCCTCCTAAAATCTGTATATTTCTGTCAAATAGCTGAGTATTGAAATAATTAAATAACGACAAATATTTGAGTTTAAGACTCCACATCCTTCAGAAAATTTATGCTAATGCAAAACCTATTATTCTGTCAACTTTCTAAGTTTGTAAGGGTAATATTTGAAATTTGTCTCCCCATCATTTTAGGCTTTGTCCTTATTTTTTTCTCTAAGAGGTTGAGAGGTATATTTACCATTCATCATTTTCTTTTCACAAAGAAGGAGACCTTTGTCAAGATCAGCTTTCTTTCTATCTTTGTTTAAGTGGTAACACAGCATTTCTAATTTCTTTTACCATCATGACTCATATCATGATTCAGAGATGCATAGTGATGGTCCTCTCCTCAGGGGTGTTGAGGAAATAAATGTGCTCACTGTCATGTGTTAGCATGACATCCAGGAACTGATGGAGTACCCTGGATGTGGATGCCTGTGAGACTCCCATGATGTCCCCTGTAGGTCTTTGGAAAGTACCTGTAGCTAGTATTCCTAAGGCTACACATACCTTTGTTTCGACTAGGATGGGTTCCCCTCTGTTGGCTCTGAGTCTAAGATAGTGGTGGCAGAGCTTGGTGAGTTGTTGTAGTATGCCCCTGTCCACCCTGTTGTACTCTACTATCTCCAGCTCATGTAGCCCCTGAAATGTTACCCTGGGTCTGAATACTCTTCCCCTCACCAGTCTGGGCTGGTTGTCAGCATCATCATCTTCGCTGACCTTAGCCTGTAGCATGTAGAGATGTAGCAAAGCAACAGCAGCCCCTATCATTTTGTCAGTTTAAATTCCCAAATGTGTACTCTAATGGTGCAGGGTATGTGGGAAAAATTAGACTGAAGGGTCTCTGCATAGTTTATACTGGTGTGCTGCAGATACAGCCTGTGTGATTGGCTGACTATCATACATTCCGCCTGTCAGCTATATTATTGAGGGGTTTGAATGAGCCAGTGTGCGTGGCAGAGGGCTTATTAGTCATTTATAGTTGATTGGCTTTTCTAAGCTATTTCCTTTAATTTATTTATTTATTTTTTCAGTTTACTCCACTTCTAAGTCCTGCTCCGTGCAGCACAAACCACGGTTCCAGTGTTAACATTGCTCAGCAGATTTGACACTCCCTTGTACATGAGCATGCTTAGCTTTTCTTTAACCAGTTAAGCACAGCTTAGCAGCCTCAGACACAATCCCGTCCTTACCTGTACTTAGCTGAGCACAAACAGGAGCCACTGAGCTCCAATATGCTTACACAAATCATGACACACACCCTTTTCATGTCAGCTGTCTCTTCTGTCTACTCGGCCATGGTTCTAGCCTTTACACAGTTAGTAATTGCGGACACGGTGGCACATTTTTCAATAAACTTAGCTCATTTATATGCACTTAATTGTGTATACCCTAGATACTGCACTACACCAGAGCATATGTCCTTAGCAACCACTATAGCCTGCCATTGTATGACTCTGCATGCTGGCCAGTATAATGGAAAACTTCAATATAGCTTTAAATATCATATTTTACAATTTTATTTATTTATTTTTGCAAGCTAGCATGTTTGCGCATTGCTGCACACTGCTTAAACGTGACATAAGTGATAAAAAAAGGTTTAATTTTTAATCAATCACATCACTTTTAAATGTCAGAGGCCATTGTTTTGGCCATTTATGCCTAATGCACCTAATAAATGCTTTTATTTGAGTTGTCATGGTCTCTGTTTTATTTTTACATTCCGGTACACTTTTACTAACCACATACATTTTTCCTGCAGACATGGCATCTACATGGATGCCTTTCTGCTTCCTGGATCACAAAATCACCTCAGTTGCATGGTTTTCACTAGCGGATGAGGTGATTTGCATTCTGCAATTGCTTCCGTGTCTACACAGTGCTGAAAGGCTCGTGCACACCCCTTGCCTTGTTTCCTGGATCGCTCAGCGGACATGTTCCATGTTTCAGCATTAACACTATTTCTACACTGAGAATAACTCCATGTAGGCTTTACAGAATTACCCCCATGTTCTTAACCATGCCATGATCCCAGCTAAATTCCCTTCCAGTCTTTCTTCCATTCCCCATCTCCTTTATAGACTAAACCATTACTGCACACCCACTCTCTCCTCTCACTGTTGAATGGTGTTGAATAGTTTATTGTATATATTTGTTGTCATTACACTGAAATACATCATTGCTGACTATTTTTGTATTTACTATTTGTGATTCTTGCATTTACTATTTGTGATGTATTCACCTATACTACAAGTACTAAATTACTGCTTGAACATTGTCTCCTTACTTCTTTGTATAGTGATTTTGTTTTACACTGACTTTAATGTACTTCAGCTATGCTATGTGAGCCAAATTGTAAATAGTGTCAGTCTAAATAAGTATGTGTTCCACACTTCATTCATCTAACTTTACTGTATTACACTTTTTGTACTAAATTGTATATTGTAATATCTGTACAGTTCTGGAGCTTTTCTGTTCAGGCCACCGCTAAAAAAAGGCTTTTAGTCCAGGTGGACAAACCCAGTCAACAAATGTGAAAAAAAAAAAACAATTTTCTTTTTCAACCCTTTATACGTTTACCAATACAATTTTTTTTGTTTTCTTTTACTACCTCCCAGTTTATGTTTTGTTCAACACTTATTTCAAAACCTTCCTCTATATTAATTTCATTACTTCTTCTCATCTAATTTTCTATTTGTTCTACCTCTAAAATTTCTTCTGTTTGTTCATTTTCTTCTCTTTCTTTTTCTTTTTCCTTGCTGTTATTTTCATTTTTACAATCCATCCAAAAATGTCAAATTTAGAATTTTTTCTACCTTTATAACATTTCAATTCACATTTTTTGCAGCATGTCCTATTTCCTCACAAATATAGCATTTCTTTTATTACAGTTATTTATCAAATGTCCTTCTTTTTCACACACAAAAAATATATTATTGTATGGTTTGTCCAGAGTATTTCACAACACCCCTATTCCCTTCCATGTTTATCATGCTTGGTATATTTATTTTTTCTCTTTCTATTTTTAACAATATTACAATCCCATCCACCAGTCCATAAACGTCTTTTATCATAA